>NC_052499.1:43992625-44118987 GCF_016617805.1 Bactrocera tryoni
TTACAAGAGTATGCTCCGGTCTTGAAACCTTCTGTAAGCCGCCGATTTCATTAAATAGCGAACCAATTTTCCCTGCAATGTAATATAGTTTGTAGGTGTAACGGAACTAATTAATATTCTTGATTTTTTTTATATTGTATTCAGAATTAACCACTATACAAATAATACATATATTCTAAACAAATCGGTTATATTAATTACTTTCCAATTTGAGCTTTCAACAAAAGTAATTAGGTATGACATGTATCTAACTCAGACAAAATAATAAATCTTCTTAAAATTTTAAATAACTATAAACGTCTAAAGATCAATTTTCTTTATTAAATAACCTTAATGTTTCTAGTAGGGAACATTTCTCCAGCCTGCTGAATAGCAGTGAATGCATAACGCCAGGAGAAGGCGAAGCCGATGTCGATGGCACTGGCGGCGGCAGATGGATTGCCGGGCAAGCTATTCAAGCACGGCAGCAAAGAGCTGTTAAGGAGCATGTATCAGCTTCTTTATAAAATATGGTCGGATGAAAGCATGCCCTACGATTGGAATTTAAGTGTGCACTGCTCAATCCATCGCGTATAAGGTTCTATCGAGCATATTGTGTGAAAGATTAAAGCCCACCGTCAACAAACTGATTGGACCTAATCAGCTGCTATGCTGGTAAGGTCGTGTTGTCCGAATGGACGAAAACACTCCAGCACTGAAAGTATTCGACGCAGTACCCGCCGGTGGAAGCAGAGGAAGAGGGAGACCTGCACTCTATTGGAAAGACCAAGAGGAGAAGGACCTGGCTTTGCTTGGAATCTTAGATTGGCGCCACGTAGTGAAAAGAAGAAACGACTGGAGCGCTGTTGTTAACTCGGCTATAACCGCGTAAGCGGTGTGTACGCCAATAAAGAAGAAGAGAATTTATTTCATTACAATTAAATAGCGTTTTTTTTTCAATTTTTAGTATTATGTTTCCTAATTTTGTGAATGCTTTGGACTTGAAATACTATAGCAGGTGACAGTCTTCGAGTTTTTTTGGAAAGTTTTAGAGTGCTGCATTACATCAAGTAATCGACTTTTTATATTGTATTAATATGTATATTGCAAAACTGGCTTAATTGTGTTTGGCCCAAACTTTCGTTGCTGTCGATTAAAATAAAATGAATACAGCTCTCTCTCTTCGTTTCAGACATTCCAATATATATTTCAATTTCAATGCAGTTGAACTATCAGTTCAAAGTTTGAACTAGAACAAATGTATGAAAGTTTAACGAACGCCAAATCCACTCTAAAGGTTTTGTGCAAATGTCTTTGTAGAGTACCCAAGAAACTCTAGATGATGATGATGATTTATTCGAAAATAAAATGAATTTGAAAAAAAAGAGAAAAAATTGTTTACGTATTCAAATTCATTTTAAGGACACTCTTTTAGATTTACGTTTTTGACGGAACCTAAATCTGTTCACTGACCATTTTTTCGGAATACATGTTACACTTGTAAAGTTTCCTACCCATGTTGAGTACCATGGATCACTCGTGGCTCTGTGGGACTCTTAGCCTCATTTGTATATAAAAACTTGTAGTTTTCATATATCAGAGTTACGTAGAAAAATATGTTTCAAGTTCCCGAATATATTTTAGGAACAATTGCTTTATTGTGACCATCCGATATTATCCAATTCAATGAAAACGCTGGAGCTTCAAACTTGTGTGATGCCAGCCGGGTTGATTGATGCCCGAACGAAAAATGTATGTTTTTAATCTCACTATAACGGATTTACGACACTGTTGCTATCTCACATATTTGTTGAATTTTTCAGCAACAGCTATTCTTCTGAGTTTCTTTTTTTGAGTTTTTCTGTTTCTACACATTTGTGGTTTCCCATTTACCATACAGCTTTTGGTGAGCGATACATGCTTTGAATGGTCATTGCAGAAATGGAAGAATAATCAAATAACGCATAGCCTATACATACTCACACTTACTATGCAGATGTAAATGAAAAAGACTTTGGCATATAAATCCTATCAATGACGCGATGCGATGTGAAGAGTGTGCCGTTCGTTAAATTTTGGCGTACAAACCATAGCAATATGTGGCTGTATGGTAAACCGAAAACGAAAAAAAAACACAATATGCTTGGTAAAAATGCGATCGAATATAGGAAATAGAGAAAGAACTTTCCATTGAAGTTGCCGAGATTTTCCAATGATATAAGTAGATTTGTGACTCATCTGATACATATACATATAAAATGTGTCATAGCCAGTAGAGAAATAATACTGAGTTGGTTGAAGAGAAAATGAAAAACGCAAAACATTATAACGAGCTTTGTGAACAATTTCTATATATATTAGAGCGATTCAAAAAAAATGTTTTTTTTTTTCGTTTGGTACTCGGAAAAATAGGTTCCTAGATACCTCTAAGAAAGCCTCTCGAAACATGAGTTTTTAATTGTAACGGGAAGGTCCTCCTACATACAGTTTTCTATTTTTTCTTATTATCAGATAGAAAAATGTATATCTCGCTTCCAACTACTGGAAAAAATATCTTGCTCCTTAGATTTTGGGAAATTGAATGCTCTACAAAAAAGGTCTATTGTGATTTTTTCGTAAACCCAAACGTTTAAAAGATAGACAAAAATGGTCTCAAATGATTTTTCGATTAAGTTAAGTGTTTACGAGATATTCATCGTCAAACATCAATGCATATTAAGGTGGATCAAAAAAAAAATTTTTTTTGTTTGGTACTCTGAAAAATAGTTTCCTCGACACCTCTAAGAAAGTCAATAAGTTTCATCATGCCCCATGTCAATCGTCAATGCCAATCAAACATATAACATCTGCAGAAATTTGTAGTGAAATCGAAAAGCTTGACAAAAATAAATCTCCAGGATATGACAAAATCGATGCTAAAATAGCTAAGTGCTTACCAAAAAAAGGTATAATGTGTCTGACACTAACATATAATTCAATTATAAGGTTAAACCATTTCCCTACGCAGTGCAAATGTGCAGAAATCGTAATGGTTCCCAAGCCCAACAAACCAGAAAACGAGATAACCGCGTATAGACCTATCAGTCTACTGGCGCTGTTCTCAAAAATATTTGAGAGAATATTTTTACGTAGAATTTCGCCAATACTCAAAGAAAATAACATAATACTTGAACACCAATTTGGTTTTCGCCGACATCTTGGCACACCTGAACAATACCATCGAGTTATAAATTTCGTTGTTGACTCTTTTGAAAGAAAAGAATATGGTTCTGCCGTGTTTTTGGATATACAACAAGTATTTGATAAAGTATGGCACCATGGTCTGTTATATAAAAAGAAAAAAGCTTCCCATCACCAATTTATTTAATTCTTAAGTCGTATCTCGCTAATAGATCATATTATGTAAAAGTAAATGATGAAACCTCTACCATACATACATCAAAGCTGGTGTACCTCAAGAGAGCGTTCTCGGACCAGTCCTTTATACAATTTTTACTGCAGACATGCCACAAACTGAAAACGTATTTATAGCTACATACATATGCTGACGACACTGCTATACTGGCAACAAATCCATCTCCAATTGAAGCTTCCAACTTAGTCCAGAAACAACTGAATGAGATACAGTCCTGGCTAGATCGTTGGAAAATAAAGGTCAATACAAATAAATCTGTACACGTGCTATTCACTTTAAGTCGAAAATACTGTCCTTCTTGCCGCATATATGGTAGTACGATTCCGAAACTTGACAGCGACAAATATCTACTTAGGCTTGCATTTGGACAAGCGCCTAACATGGAAATCTCATATTCAAGCCAAAAATAAACAATTAAGAATGAAAACTAAAAATCAGTATTGGTTGCTTGGACCTAAATCAACTCTACATATATCTCGAGACTAAACTCCTATTATATTAAGCTTTATTAAAGCCAATATGGACTTATGGCATTCAGCTTTGGTGCTCAGCCTCGATTTCAAATATAGAAATATTGCAAAGATATCAGTCTAAAACTTTAAGACTTTATTACAAATGCTCCTTGGTACATCACGAATAAAGCCATACACTCGGATCTAAATATTCCTTTTATAAAAAATGAAATTAAAAGGTTCAGTACGGCATACTTACGCAGAATTAGTTATAATGAAAACTTACTAGCAATTACGCTATTAGATGAAACCAATGAAATCATTCGACTTAAAAGGCATCATGTACTAGATCCACCCTTTAGAAGTTAATTAATATTAAATTAAGTTAAACAAAATGTAAATGTACCTATGTACATACATAAGTATATTATTATTGGCCTCACTGGAGATCAATAATACAAGTCAAATTTCCATAGTTAACTAATTTGCTTATTGTTCTACGAATATACTGCACATACATGTATTCAATAAAAAAAAAAAAATATTGTAACAAAGCGACAAGAAAAAATTAAAAATATTAGCTGCAGGAATATTATTAAAAAAGTGACTACGAGAATACAGAATTATTAGTTGTTAACAGGATCTTGACGTAAAATGGACAAAACCACAATTCGGATCTTAATGAGTGCCGTCATTCGAACAGCAACCGAACAGATACGCAGATAAAAAGACCATCTCAAGTAGAGCAATATAATGAGGTTGCAATCGATCTGGCAGTTAGGCGTGATGAATCCTTGGACGTAGTCAAGTCTTTGCTAGAATTCGCTGGCGATCAGTTTTTGATACGTATCGGCATATAAAATTTTTCAAAATGTCCAAGTCAGTTCTAAACATTATCAGGCTGTGGCCATCATAAGGAATAAAATAGTGAGATCTGCAGATTCGACCTATCTTCCTTTAACACTATTCTAGAACAGCTTTCAGGAATCAATACCCGAGGTATTGAGTTAACATTGCCTTTAGCTCAATAGCATAACGAGTAATATAAAAAAACTGTATTAAGAAATCCGTAAAGCTTTAATTGAATTAATAAGAAATAAATAAAGCTGAGTCAGTTTCAATTTATAAACATTAGTGGAGTTAAGAAATTCGAGTTCATTCCAATAAGGTCTGAACTGCACATTTAGTATGAAGTAAACAATATTCAGGCTGGTTCTGGAATCCGAGTGTAAGTGGAAATCACAATGAATGCAAAAACGAGTGAATTTGCTTTTGGTGTTCTGAAATCTGATTTTTTTTTCTTTTTAGAACTCGTTTTGTATTCACCCTATAAATGAACTTTACATCTGTCAAATGTAAAAATGAACTTGATAGCTGTCAAATTATTTGTCAAAAAGAAAAATTAAAACGGGGCGAAATAAAAATGAGTGCTTTTGTTATATTTTCCTCAATTATTTTAGAAAGGGAATTACATACATGCAGAGGAAGCTGATAGCAGAAGGATTTTACGTGACCATTCAAATCCATTAGATGTGCCGGATTTCAAGAAAGAATGTAACGGTTAAAAAAATATTAACGAGTGCATGCAAAAAATCTCTTTTGAAGGTTTGTGGCAAGCTACCGGGTAAACAAAAGTGCTTTTGAAATGCTGGTAAGCGTCGTAGCTCCGCATGTCAAGGAAAGTAGCATCCCGGCACGACTGCGGTTGGAGGCGACACTAAGATTTTTAGCCGAAGGTGGCTTTCAAAAATCAGTAGGGAAGGATGTTGTTGTTGCAATGGGTCGCAGTACAATTGCGAAAGTTCTTAAGCGGCGGCTTAATGTTTTAGAAAAATACATTTGTTCACAATGGATTAAACTTAATATGACGGAGGTCGAAGTAGCCGCATCAAAACAACATTTTTTACAAAATTTCGGCATACCTGGCGTGGTTGGATGTGTAGACGGAACACATATTCGGATAACAAAGCCACATAAAGAAAAGGATATTTCAGCATCAACGCAATGATTGTAAGTTCCAAATATAACTACATACTTGTAACTTTATTGTTGGTAACCAATTTTTTTTAAATTTTCTTTTAGATTTGTGACTACAATATGACAATAAGAGCAATAGATGCTCATTTTCATCTCATTCTCCTCTTGTCTAAGTATTTCCAGTTGTGGGTGGTGACACATGTTCTCTGCCGTGCTTTCTTTAACGGCGATGGTCAATTCTTTCACGGCATTGCATACGCTCTTAAGGCCCGCACTAACTTCCCTCGTGGCGTCAACATTTTCCTCTAGCCCGTGCACAAGGGTTTTCATGGTCACAGTCTGCTCATTAACATTTGCCCTAAGGCAGTCAGACACCCCAAGCTGGCGTCTGCGAGATGGCGTTGAGAGGACGGCACTGTTTGTGCATGGCAATTCTGCGTCTTCATCCTCGCTTGAATTGCCTGTCATCTCCTCAGAATTTTGAGGAGCACCAAAGTCAGCCGATTTTTTCGATGCCGCCCACAACAGTATATATGCCACACAACTGGGAAATTTTATCTTCTGTTGCTGTTAACGTGTGCTTGTTAAACGGCCCTCCTCCACGTGCTCTAGCTTCGGAATTATTGTGCGCAACTTTTTTCCTGATAAAGGACTTCCAATCCATCAAAACCTAATGAAATATTAGATTTAGAAAAGTTCTTAAGAATTAGAAAATGTATTGTGTCACCTTTTTCCAGCCGGAAATATCTTTTTCTGGTGGGCCAAGTTTATTAAGCTCCGCTGCAAACTGCTTCCAAAGCGCATCGCTTTTGACTTTATCGCATTTTACAAAGCCACGGGCGATGTCTTTATGGGCTTCCATGAATTGGATAATTATTGCATCCTGCTCTGCATTCTTATGTTTTCCCCTTTAAAAATATCACATTTCAATTAACAATTTTTTTTATAATTAAAATTAACTATTTTTAATCCTTTTTTGTGCAAAATTTAAACATTCCAAACAACAAAATTCCCAAGTTTGAATTGAAGTGAATGCAAACCGACAAATTTCTTGTGAATTCGTTTTCCAGAACACGCATATTCACTCGAAATTCATTTTTGAAAAAAATGTGGAAATGAATCGGGGGAAGTGGAACACAGAACACCAAATGTCGGATTCAAAGTGAATTTTCTTGATATTCACTCGGAAGTGAATCACAGAACCTGCCTGTATATGTGCGCACGTACTAAATTTTGTCGAAATCGGTTGGTCGATTCCCAAGATATGGGATTTCTCCAAAAAGTGGGCGGTGCCACGCCCATCGTCCAATTTACACAGCGGCTCCAATAAAGCTTTATTTATTGATTTGTTGCGCTTTTAGTACTTTTTAACGGTACAGTTATGTTCCCCCTGCGGGTACGGGGGGACCCCTCCGGGTTCGAGGGGAAACCGAATATACCCGCGGTAAGGCATGCCTGTCGTAAGAGGCGACTAAGATCCTGGCCACCAGTCCAGGGCTGTATGGAAGCTCAACTGGTCGTAGCTTCGGCTACAAGGTCAATACCAAAGACTTTAACCTGGTACCACGGGGAGCAGTAGCCCCTGGAGTTCGCTCCAGTCTGCTCATTGGGTTTGGCCCTTTGTGGAGATTCGTGGTGGCTGTGGTTAAAACCCAAATCGCGGGAAGAACTGACTTTGTCAGTCGAATGTGGAGTTGCATTGCAACCGGGTGCCGGACCCAAAGTACGGCAGAGGTTTTAGATGGGCCTCGAGCCCTACCAAGGTGGTTAGTGTGTCCTTACCGCACTGCCAATTGGTACTGAAAATCCTTACCCAATTTTCATGGCGCTGATCGACGCATTGTATTGATCCGTTGTGCTTTTGAGCACCGTGGAGTTAAGCTTTACATAAGCAGGATCCCACGTAAAACACGTTTGACAGTTGGTACAGTTATATAGGGAGGTAGCGGTGTTATCCTCCGATTTCGTGACAATGTCGATAGAAGTTCTTATACGATTTGTACTCAGCAAATTCGATTGTTGTAACTTACGTTGTTGTTAGAAGGCAGGGCCACGACCACTTTTTCCAAATATTTTTCCCGTGCTCCTTGCTATTGCGATCCCCTGTACCAAATTTCAGTTTTATATCTTAATTTAGTGCTTCTTTATGGCAATTTATATGTTTTCGGTTAGTGGTGATTTGTATGCATGGCAGTGGTCCGATTATGTCCATCTACGAACTCGAATTTTATTTTGTACTAAGGAACCTGCGTACCAAGTTTCATCAAGATATCTCAATTTTTACTCAAGCTTGCACGGACGAACGGACGGACAGATGGACAGTCAACCGGATTTCAACTTTTCTCGTCACCCGGAACATTTATATATACATATATAAATATATATAACCCAATATCTATCTCGATTAGTTATAGGTGATACGTACAACCGTTAGGTGAACAAAACTATAATACTCTGTAGCCACTGGTTGCAAGAGTATAAAAAAGACATCCTTTGGTGAAGATCATAAAACAGGTGTTATAAGAAGAAACAAAACGTGAAAATGTTATTATTATTTTTTTTTTTGTATTTTATGGAAGACTTTATTACTTTTTTTGATCTTTTGTTTATTAAATAGTTGTTTTTGAACTTCGTTCAAGACCTTGTCAGTTATAACTTGAAGACCAAGGAGGAGTATATTCTGTTATTTCTCTTCGCAAAAGTAAATGAGAACTCCAAATTGTGATGTACTCAATATAACTCCTATAAATTTTATTAAATTGTTATCAAATTTAAGACACGATGATGCGAGCAAACTCTTCCGATGTCAAGACGTCGACCATGTCAAAGCGCTCTGTTTCTTATGCAAAGCCAGTGTACATATGTCATGCATTCGAGCAAAGAAGTATAAATATGCATGCCAACACATAAAACACCCACACACACACACACACACACACACACACACACAAGTGAATATAATAAGCAGAGGAAGTACTTTGTATTTATAAATGTAGAGACTGCAGGTTAAAAAGTCTAAAACAAGCAGAAAAGCGCTTTGGAATTGCTTTGCATAAACGCTTGGCATAAAAAGCTTCTCAGTCGGTTTTCGTTTGTAGTTGTGTATGGAGAGAATGCTACAAAGAGAGCAACAAGATTCTAGCCCCGTGCACTTTTTTCAATTTCAAAGCTCCACACGCCTGCTCCCTCGCTTCCTAAATTGGCTGACAGCAGTTGAGTGTGCGAGGAACTAGAACGAGGCGCGAGGACAACACTCTTGTGGCAGCCGCCGCAGGAAATAATGTTTAATTTCTTATTAAAAAGCAGTAAGCGCCATCACCTCAGCCGCGGCCACGCCAACTTTGTGTGAAACCGGTAATTGTAAAGTATGCAATTATAATTTTAATCATTTTTCTTTGACTTGCCATTGAAGTTTGCGCAAGAAATAAATTTCGCCAAAACGGTATTTCTCAATATAAACTACCACAAGCGCTCATGAATATGTATGGACGTCAGTTAAGTATTCGATAAATGCCACAAGACCACAAAGTGTTGCCTTTTTGTGTGCGTCTTAATGCAACGGATTAAGGAAATGCAAAGCCAGAGCTGCCATCCTTGCAAGCGGAGCGACTACTGATAACACACAGCTGAAGTGGGGGATTTAGAAAATGTGGCAAGTTGCGAAGTGCACATGTGGAAAGTTAAGCGTATTGCAACATGTGTCCGACTACGATTACAAGGAATGAACGTAGATTATGTTGAATGGATAGCCAAAGCTGAAGGAGGTTTATATACCATATCTAGATTTAGGAGCTTTTGAAGAATATGGTTAAGGCAAATTTAGGGAATTAGCTTGGTAGATCATTTATTTATAATATTAGGTCTGGCAATTTTGGAATTGTCTCACAAAATAATATTATATGGTCGCTACTATAGATGCGTTGATACTTTAAAACACTTTTCGACCTCGCATCTATGTACATACAATCATTCACAATAATAAATAAACTCGTAGCGTTATTAAGGGCAGGAATGCTAAGAGAATATTATTGGAGACTTAGTGAAGACCTTCCAGTAGCTAAATATTTATCAAAGTAGTCCTCTTTGGCCCCAAAACACTGTTGTCGACGTTTTTCCAACCCTCGAAACAGTTGTTAAAGTTAATTTCCGGATAGCCTTCAATGCGCGTAGTGATTGACGATTAATGTTTTCAATTGACTCAAAACAGTTTCCATGGATGGGTCGTTTGAGTTTCCGGAATAGCTGGAAGTCACACGCAGCTAAATCAGACGAATACAGTGGTTGGGGTACGATATTAGTTAAAGATTTGGCAAAAACCTCACAAAGAATCATTGCTTCACAGACGTTAACGCTCTTCACATTTCCTAGGCCCCAATGATCTTTCAAAATGGCTTTCACTAATCCTTCCGATATTCTAACGATGCCAGTAAGATCTCTGACTGTTAATCGTCGATTCTTAAACACCAATTTCTTAATCTTATTGACGGGTTGATCATCAGTTGATGTTGAAGGCCGTCTTGGACGTGGTTCATCGTCAACGCGTTCTCGACCCTCTTTGAATAATTTGTACTAATCGAACACACTTGCTCTCGACAAACAATTATCACCGAAGACCTTTTCCAACATTCTAAGCGTTTCGGCACCAGAAATTTGATTCCACACACAAAGTTTAATGCACTTTATGTACTTCAGAAAGACAAGCGTATACTAAACACTAATGATTAGTTTGATGTCACATTTGGCACATTTTTAACGCGAAATTTAAATTAAACAAGAAAAAACGTTAACTTCGGTTGCACCGACGCTAAATGCCCTTCACAGGTGCATTTCTGTTAGTAACTATGTGTTCAGTTTGTATGGAAGCTATATGCTATAGTCAACCGATCTGATCAATTTCTTGGGAGATTACATTGTTGCTGTAGGAAATAATATATACCTAACTTCGTAAATATATCTTGTCAAATGTGAAGGTTTTCCATACAAGCATTTGATTCCGATTGTTAAATTTGTATGGCAGCTACATATATGTTATAGTAGTCCGATATCGGCCGTTCCGACAAATGAGCAGCTTCTTGAAGAGAAAATGACGTTTTCAAAATTTCAAAACGATATCTTAAAAACTGAGGGACTAGTTCGTATATATACAGACAGACAGACAGACGGACATGGCTGAATCGACTCAGCTCGACATACTGATCATTTATATATATACTTTATAGGGTCTCCGACGATTCCTTCTGGGTGTTACAAATTTCGTGACAAACTTAATATACCTTGTTCAGGGTATAAAAATCTTAATATATGTGTCAATTGTTATGATGTTTGATATGAGTTCTCATGTGGCAAAAAAAGTTTAAGATTTTGTTTACCAGTGTAATTTTTTGACATTTTGAAGTTAGTTTCTTAACAGAACTCTTATAGAAATATCGTCCCTATTAGCAACAAAATAGGACAGTCGATTTTCAAAAACTTCTTAATGAACATATTTTTAACCAGCAAAATAATTAACTGCAACAGTTATTAAATTCTTAGTGCCAGGTCCGGACTATAAGGTGGATAAGAACCTTTCATCGAAACTCTCGGAACCTCTGCCATGTGACTGTCAACGCGTATGATCCGGCACTGTTCGAAAGCTCAGAATTAAATGTAGAGTTTAGCCATAGGGATCAGCTCATAGCAGAAGATTCCCTACCAAGCTTGTTTACTATTTGCGCTATTTTACCGCAATTTTATCACAGCCATTGTCTCTTGGCATAGTCATTAGGGAATAACTTTTTGTCACCAGTAAGCGTACACTTTAAAGTCGAATGGGATTCCTTTTAAAAATCCCGTTTACAATTTAAAATTTTACGGATTTGGAGAGTTCGACCGTCAAAATTTTTTGAAAGTGTTGATATACTCACCCGCTGAGGTGAAGGAAACATAAACAAAAAATGAAATTTTAACGATGCCCAGCCGTTTTGCTATTTTCAAACATAAATAGTACCTTAAAGAGCCGTCGTTCTACAAGGTAGATGAAAATTGAGAAATGCTTCGACGATTGGAAGAAGCGCTGGTGTAAGTACATAATATCAAAGGGGGCTATTTTGAAGAAGACAACATCCCTACTAATATTATAAATGCGAATGTAAGTTTGTTTGTTACGCTTTCACACAAAAACTACTTAACCGATCATCATGAAACTTTGTACATATACTTTTGAAGGTATTAGAAGTAACATAAAGTACTTTATATTAAAAAAAATTTTACGATAGATAAAAAAATGGTTTGTCAATAAATCGTCAATGTAATGAACATAATGAAGTTTCAACCCTGAATACTGTAATACCATCCAACTGTATTACCGGCGGTGACGACAATGCTCCTCGGCTATGTAATGGAACAAAGCTTCAGATAACAAAATTGGGACAGAACATATGTACTTGGTGCTACTATTTTAACAGGTGTCGGTAAGGGAAATAGTGTTATAATACCTCGGATACCAATTATTCCCACTGACCCTCCATTCCAATTTAAAAGGGTTCAGTTTCCCGTCAAGCTTAGCTTTGCTGTTACTATAAACAAGGCACAAGGACAAACATTACAGCTAGCGGGAGTGCGTTTAGAAAACCCATGCTACTCTCATAATCAACTTTATGTAGCCTGTTCACGTGTATCTAATGCCCGGAATTTACACATATTTGCACCCGACGGGAAAATTTTTAACATTGTCTACAAAAATATCCTAGATTAATACTTAGTATTTTATCCTTTTAAATTGTTAGAATTCAGAATTATTTATTTTTGTTACGGTGAAATATATTTTAACATTTGTTGTTGCATTTCAATACGCATATTTTAAGATGTTGAAACTTCATTGTCTGTAGTAATTTTTAAAAATTGTTGATCTTAGCCAAGCAATAAAATTTAGTTATTATATTGACTCATTTCTATTATTATACTCTTACACTTTATCTCTCATACTTATTTAATGGCTCCACTGCGGGCGAAGCCGCGGGTAAAAAGCTAGTTATTGTATAAAATAAAAAAATATTTTTTCAAAAACGGTAAGTTCCCGTTATATTTTTGAACAGTCCTCGTATATAACGGTTAACAATTAAATAGTCTTCCACGGAATCAACGAAATCAAAACTGCACATGATTGACTTCTAGAGTATCAGTATTATAAAGACTTTTCAATTTTCCTGCCACTTGTAAATCTGCCAAAAAAAGGCATCTAAGGGAAACAGCCACCCCTTAAAAACTATTTGATATTCCTTCACGAAATTTCGCACAAACATTGCTAATAAAGTGTACTATCAAAAAATAAAAACATAATTGCTACATAAGTACCTAAAAAAAAATCCAAACTTTCCTCTTTTTCTTCGGCAAAGAAGGTAAAGAAAAAACATGGAAACTTCAAATTTAATGGAAATGTTTATTATTATCCGAAAGAACATTCCTTGGCGTTTATTATTTGAGGAGTATCTCTTTGAAATGTTGACCGCTGCTACGTCTGAGATGCACCAACCGTTGAGTCCAATTTTCGATGACTCATTCAAACATTTCGGCTGTTAACTGGCGTCAACTTCAGGCATCAGGTAGTCAGGTATCATGGCGAAAACGCAGCTCTTGAATCTCTTCAGGTTGCTCTTGGTGCCAAATGTGGCAAATTTGCTTGTTTCAATACCCATTGAGTTAAAAATGGGCCTCATCGCTGAACAAAATTTGGCTCGAAACCGTTGGATTTTCTTGGAACTTTTTAAGAGTTCAAAGATCGAATCGATGTCACTTGGGAAAGTCGTAGATTCAGTTCTTGCACAAGCTATATTTTGTGCGCTTTCAATTTAAGATCTCAACGTAAATGCGGCAAACCGTTCCATACGTCAGACCGAGTTGCTACGAACGGCGCCGAATCGACTATCCAGGTCTTCATGTACATTCCCAGCTATGGCCGCTATATTTTTTCACTGCGTACTGGTCGTGGTCTATTCATCCGAGTATTATCCAATAACGAATGCTTGGTCTCAACATGGATGATGATGTTACGAATAGTACGCTCAGTGGGTCGATTATGTTGACCATAAGTTGAGCGAAGCGCACGAAACACGGTCTTTACAGAACGACAATTTTCGTAATAAAGTTTAACGATTTGTAAACATTATTCAAGGTTGGATTTTGCAGGTCCGATAAATGGGCAGTTTCTTCTTCTTCAAATTTCAGAGCGATACCTGAAACACTGTAGAACTATCATTTATGTATATATATCTTATGAGGTTTCCGACGTCTCCTCCTGGGTGTCACAAACTTCGTGTCAAACTTAATATATAGCTGTGAAGAATATATAAAAGTTCGGAATATTAGCGCAGACACTGAAAATATATAATCCGAAAAAAATTGATACATGAAAATGTTTAAATTACTACGTACTATGATGTTAGTTTGGGAGAAAAATGTCGAATAAATCGAGCTTTTTATGAGTTTCCTTTGATATATCGCAGCTTTTTATAAATTATGCGATCAATTATGATATTGAAATAAGACATACCGAAACAGAGCACGCACATACACACGCCTAGACATTCTCTATCTCCGCCACCTAATTAATTCCACACACTACTCGGCATTATGTGTGAACGCACTTTTCGTTGCATACATTACGGCTGCCATCGGCAGAGAGTGAGGCTCGTAATTTATCCGCTGAATTTTAAGGCGCTCAGCCAAGACAAGCAACGACGCTGCTAACTAAGCTCATAGTTATTAACCTTGCGCTGGCATTTTAAGTGTTGCTGCATAATTTACGACAAACCGCCGAATGGCAGCATACACCTAGCTGGGGGTAGCTGCACAACAAAGCAGCTACTCGCGTGAAAAAAGCAGATGGATTTGACTTATGAAAAGTTAATTGAAACACACGTGAAGCTAAATTAAACAAAGAAGAGCAGCTGATCTCAAACCGAACCCAACCAGCGAGCAAGCGCCGAGCGAAGTGTGCGCTAATGCTAGCATACACTTAGGCGGCGAAACTCTTGTGCAGTGTAAATTTGCAAAGTTGTGTGGTGTGAGCTGCTGCGCTAATCTTTCCGTCTGCATATATGCAACTTGAGTTCATTGGAGAAATTAATTTGAGAAAGGCTATGTGTCTTCTTTTCCATAATTTTTTGCTTATTTAATAAATTTTGAAGAAACACTGCGACTATTACTAACTTTTACTTTGGGAAACTTTGAGTACTTGCATATTCTTGTGCAGAGATGTTTCACAGTGCATACTTAAGTTGTGCCCAAATAAAATCTTAGCTAAGCATTGTTGGAGACTGAGTAGTCGTTTGCGTTTCACGGTCAATGCTTAATTTCTATAAAATTTTATTATGATATATGGCGATGTTATGGGCAAGATATGTTTTAAAAATGTCATCCATAAAAATATGTTTGAAATATTTAAATTATAACATGCAATACATAAATTTGCGAGGAAAGTTATATCGAAAATGGATGAAAACAACAAAAGAAGCCCAAATTTCACCGCTAGCGGGTCGGAGTACCTATTGGAACTGGTGGAAATCCCAACCTAATTCCATATTTTTCACAAAAAATAATTTCTTATTATTCTTCTTCTGACAAATAACTGAAAATTCAAAACAATTCAAACAAAAATCAGCTGTTACTTAAGCACTGGGTGACTTATCCATTTTCAGTATTTAAGCACAACTTAAGTATGAACTGTGAAACCGGGCATGAGACAAGTTTCTACAGTGAACTAAAAGAAATTCTGAAAATGTTCAATTTTAAACAATTAGCGAAGCGTTAGCGGGTTCAGCTATAATTAGTTTGGTCACACGCAGCGTTGTACTGCTGAAAAATTTAATACAAGCCAGGTCATAATATGGAAAGTTATTGCCGGCTACAACAAACAAATCGAGTCATCAGGAAGAAGAGACAAGGAACGCACAAGAAATTACATCGGAGAGAGTTGATAAGCGAATTTTGAACACTTCCAATTCTGATCCCTTCAAATCAGTTCCAAAAATTTGCGCATAGCTTATAAAAGAAGGCACACTGTCCGTACCATACCTAAATGAAGCAAATAGGGAAAACTGACAAGCATTTTATGAAGAGCACATATTAAAATTTTTGGCATAAAGTGCTCTGGGCTGATGAATCGATGATTAGACTTCGTTATTCCCACGTTATGGTCTACGTAAAAAAAAAAGAAATATTTGGTTTGAAAAAATTTAAACATTAAAATTTTATTCACTTCGCGGATTTATATTTCACTTTGATAACTTACTTTTTCTACCTCCTCTATGTGAGATATGAGAGTGGAGATAATTCGAATATGGTTAAGGCTAGGGCAGGTTTTCACCCGATTTTATAATTTTTGTCATAAAGATACAATATTATGAGTAAAATAACCTCTGAAATTTTCATTGAGATAACTCACATATTGGCCGACTTATGCTATATAAAGTAAACAGGAAATTCGAAGTTTTTGTATTAGGTATATTGCTGCTAAAAGAAATCTTCATTCCATTCAAATCATTTTAGGTACACTTTTATCCAAAAGTATTTTCTCAAAATTTTTTGCAGGTTTGGCTCGATTTGGACAATTTTTGGCCACAAGTTGACTTACTTTAAGCGAACTATTTAGACAAAGTTTTGTACTGATAAATTCATTGGCGTTTGATTTGCATAATGATTGATTTGCAACATGGAAATGTGTTATATGGGAACTAGGTGTGGTTGTAGTCCGATTTTGCTCAAGTCTGCACTGGAAAAGAGGAATGTTTAGACAATATTACTGATGTTTTTCGATATCGGTTGAGTAGGTGCTGAAGTATGGGATTTCACCAAAATATGGGCGGCGCCACGCCCATCGTATTCTTTCGACCTGACTCCTATAAAGCTTATATACACACGTTCATTACAGTTTACAATCTTTTCCCGATAAAATTGTGTCCACGTGCTAAGGATGAATGAAATTGGGCGAAGGTTTGCCCAAACTCTCATAGTATAACATACTTAATATATATAAGTGTTTTCAAATATTCGGTTGTCTTTATACCCAATATATCTCTAATAAAATGATTTTTGATACTTTTGTTGATGATTTCTTCACATATCCACTGTATTGATTAAAAACTCTTTATGTTGAGTTTATATCACCTATAAGGTAGTCGAAAAAGTCTTTTCGTATTTTGCCAATAGACGTCGTTGCAGTCGTATATCTCCAGTGCTACCAATCACATTGTGACCTACCATATAGTGTTGGAAAGGTGAAATTTTAAGCTTCATTTAATTAATTTCATTTAATAAAAACTAAATTCGGAGAAGTTCAAAAAAGGTTACAGCTGTTCAAAAATGAGTGAAAATAATTAAGAAATTCGCTATATTTAGAATTTTTGTATAAAAAAGGTAGTGTAGCACAACAGTGGGTCGCTCGCTTCCGTTCTGGAAATTTCGCAATTTCGATTTACACTGATGAAATATCCTCCTTGATTATGTATTCATCCCACCATAAGCCATAAAGCACATATAGAGGCCGTGAACAGAACATTATAAGACCTTAGAAACTTCTTTGCTCTCATGGATGGGATAACTTTTGTATTTCCTGAAAGTTAAGATTGCCGACAGACTCTTCCTTTGTTTAAGCGTATGCGAGCAGATATCATGAAAGCTTAATATCGTCGCCCTTATGGACTTCGATTGAAAATATAAAATTACGCAGGAATATGTATAAGAGCCCATCTTCATGGAATCAGTGATGGTGATTTTTCTACAGCAACTGCTTAAACTTGGGGAAGTAATTTTTCCCACTCCAAATTACTGCAATATTCTTCTGGATGAGTCTCTAGGACAAATAGTCACTAGTTTAGAAAACTTAATATATGCAGTATACCCTGACGTCGAGAATTTTCACGAAAAGGTATTTCATTGGTTCTGTTCTAGGACAATAGTGTCACCCAGGAATGATAGTATCAACGAAATAAACTATCCAATTATTCAAAGAGTTCCCGGAGAAATAAAAAAATACAAATCAAACCGTGACTAATATCGAAGACGTAGTCCATTATCCCCAGGAGTTATTAAATTCATTAAACACTTCTGAGCTGCCAGCACATGATTTAGCTTTAAAATTGGAATTCCAATTATGCTTTTGAGGAATTTAAGTCCCCCAAGCAAATGCAACGGGACGAGGCTGCTTATTAAGGAATTGAAGGACAATTTAATTGTAGCAAGCATTATCACCGACCCAGCATCTGGTCAACTAGCTCATATACCGAGGACTCTGATGATCTCAAGTAATCTGCGAAACCCATTAAACGGCTTTAATTTCCAATAAAAATATCTTTCGCTCTAAATACAAACAAGTCGCAAGGCCAAACTTTCGAATTAGCACGGATTGACCAGCGAAAAGAATGCTTTACTCATGGCCACCTGTATGTTGGTCTATCGCAGGTCAGAGGTCTTCAATTTATAATGTGCCACAAAATAAATTAACATCAAATATCGTTCTCAGGGAAGCTCCGACTAAATAAATTATTTTTCAGGTGCAGAGAAAGTAAAATATATTAGGTTGTCAAAAAAGTCTTGCGGTATTTTCGCTAGTTGGCGCTGAAAGCGCGTAGTTCTAGTTTTATTCGTCACATCGGGTCATGCTATACCTTTTTCGAAAGCTCATTCCACGCGCTAACACGTGTTTGATTGATTGTCGTTTCTTTTAAGTCGTTCGTGAGTTATAGCGTCGCAAACATGGAGCAAAATAAAGAGAAAATACGCCATATTTTACAGTGCTACTACGATAAAGGCAAAAATGCATCTCAAGCCGCCAATAAAATTTGTGCAGTTTATGGACCCGATACCCGATTTCCACCGCACAACGATGGTTTCAACGTTTTCGTTCTGGTGTAGAGGTGGTCGAAGATGCGCCACGCTCCGGAAGGCCTGTCGTCGAAAATTGCGATAAAATCGCTGAATTGGTCGAAAGAGACCGGCATAGTAGCAGCCGTAGCAACGGTCAAGAGCTGGGCATGAGTCATTAAAAATTCATTTGAATTTCAATAAAAAAGAAAAAAAAAATTCAATAAAAAATACCGCAAGACTTTTTAAACAACCCATTATAATAAAGGCCTTTTTACAAAAATTAAAACAAAATAATAATACAAACAAATATACTTTCATGTTCGAATTTTCTTAATTTAACTAATTTTTAATGAACCCACGCAATAACCAGAAAGTATGTATGGGAGAATGTGTACAAAATTATAACTTTTGAAATGATTGTTTAATACACGTGTGAAGCCGGGGCGGGCTGCTTGTAATAATATCATTTTTCAAGGTCAGACCTCTCTTTATTAAATATAAAACTATCAATGTGTTAGGAGAACAGCGATATTAAAATGGTACAAAATAATCGAAGACCAAAACTCTATTTTTTCTTGGATCCATGCCGACAGGTGAGTCTTACTGAAATGGAAGCCCCTTATGTACAGCGAGGCTATGTGTAAAAACACATAGTTAATATTATTTTTATATGCTTCTTAAATCTGAGTCATCTAAGTGCTAATTTTACGCTATCAGTCTTACTAACTTGAGCATAATTAACAGGAATCTAATCATTCCTTAAAATGTCTTCTTTGTAAATATGCTGACTAATTTAAGTTTTGCTGATATTACTAAGCTCAAACATTGTTGTTATAAAACAACAGTCTCATTAGAAAACGTTCATTTGAACGCGACTCTGCACAGAATAAGCTGGCTGCCACCCAACCTCTTGCTCATCCCATCCGGGTGTGAAAATGGAAATGATGCGCATTTTTCTCTGCACAAAATTTAATATACAGCAGCTTTACTATGCCAATAGAGAGATGGATGCAAACCGTTGCAAAAAACGCTTATTTTCAGCCGCACAAAGAATTTATTGCACGTCCACAGCGGCATCATTCATTGGTCGCGCGGTTTTCACCCAGCCTTTCAGCCTTTTTAACTGTGCACTTGTGTAGGTGTTGGTGTGTGTACGCTTTCAGTGGCTCGTGTTGGCTGTTGTTTTTGCTGCAGTTGCTATCATCCAGCGACGCTGCGTACGTGCTCGGCTTGAAATAAAATATTATGCACGCTTCGAATTAAAGCCAAAAAAAAAAACGAAAAAACAGCTACAAAAAAGCGAGTGCTCAAACCAAACAAACGCTGCACACACATAAATACACACAACTTAAATTTATTTTTGCCATATTTTTGCATTTCGTTTATTTTTTTTTTTGTGGCACTTGTTTAATCAACAGTTCATATTTTAACTTTGCAACCGAATTGTATTTGTGCAAAGCAAATTTTAAATTTCACACAGCAAAATTCCATTTCGACTGAAATATTTATTTGTTTTGTTACAAAGTCATTAAAAGCTGCATAAATTGTAATTTGCCAAATATGAAAGTGTGCCCGTGTGTGTCGGTACGCTTGTCAACAAATGCATTCCCAATTCTCATTAAGCGACGTCTGCGTGTGTCAATCGCAGTCGGCAGGCAACATCAACGCCAGCATCTTTGC
The DNA here is from genome assembly GCF_016617805.1 of Bactrocera tryoni. NCBI lineage: Eukaryota > Metazoa > Arthropoda > Insecta > Diptera > Tephritidae > Bactrocera > Bactrocera tryoni. Next base: position 44,012,969 of record NC_052499.1, read on the forward strand.
GGCAGTTCGAACTCACTTGCCTCTGCAGCGTTCACTTGCCAGCCGTCTCAGGAGATTACCAAAGCATTGCATTCAAATTTTGTCATCAACATACAAATTGAGCTGTTTACCAATAACAGCAATACCTCGATGTTTGTTGTTTTTGCTGCATCGCCATAAGCATCTGCTGTGCAGCAATGAGCCTACACACACACACAGACGCACATCCACATCAATGCAAGATGACAATTACTAATTTTGCTAGCAATATCACTTTCAATTCGACCCAAGGTGTGCCCAACCGTAGGCATTATGCTTTATGAAAGCATTCCTGCTACGAATTAAAGGTTACGTATACGCCGTGTATCGCACCTTTGCTCCGTTGACTAGCACGAATTAATGCATACCTAATATGCGTACATACATGCATACATAGTATATTCGTAGAAAATTAAAACAAATGTTTATTTCAATAATGAGTAACTGTAATAGTAAATTGTGTGGAGACTTTGAAAAGAAGGAAAGTTTGTTAAGATGTATGCGTAATGGCTGGAAATAGTAATATTTATACTTGAAACAAATCTAAAAATGCAAAATTCAAAAAAAAAACAAAAACAACACAAAATTTTAAAACCATAAAATGGATTAATGCTCTCGGAACATGCTGCACGGGCAATGATAGTTAATTCACTTAGCAGTTATTTGTGAAAAATGAAGGGGTTATTCTAGTCAAGAAATAAATTCTTTTTGTTCTAAATTTAACTATTCACGAATATGTCTACAAGAGAATTGTTCAAAATTCAAATTTATTTCAAAGGTTTTTTGCTGACCCATCATCCAAACTGGTACAGTCGGAACTAAGCGACCAAAACACATTAGCGAAACTTTAAACGCGTTTTTCTTGAAAATCTGTTCTTTAAAGCGATACCCACGGATCTTCCTTATAGACTTCTCATTAAACTATTCATATTCAAATTACAACTTTTACTACTTACAAAAAATTCCAAGTAATCAAAGAAATGTAAAAAAAATTTATATGAGACAGTCGCCATTTTGTGCAAAAAATAAGACTTTTCCGACATTATTGCTACACAGTATAATAATTGGCATTTATTTTTTGAAAATTATCTCACTCAAATGTCCCTCCTTTGAGTCCAATTTCCGATGACTCGTTCGAGGATTTCAACTCAGAGTGCACATATTTCCACAGGAAAATGTCTAACGGTGTGTTATCACACAATCTTGGTGGCCAATCGACCAGCCCAAAACGTGAAATTATTTACTCACCGATGTGTCCTCTCAATAAATCCATTGATTGATGTGTTGTGTGGAAAGTGGCGCCGTTTTGTTAAAACCAAATGTCGCGGAGATCACAAGCTTCAAGCTCACGCATCAAATAGTCGGTTATCATGTCGTAATAAGGGTCGCCATTGACGATTACATTCTCACCGGCATCATTTTTAAAGAAATATGAACCGATGATTCTACCAGTCCTCAAACTACACCAAACCGTTATCTTTCTGAATGAAATGGTAGCTCTTGAATCTCTTCAAGCTTTCTTCGTACCACATGCCGCAATTTTACTTGTTCACATACCCGCTTAGCCAAAACGGGCTTCACGCTGAACAAAATTTGGCTCGAAAATGTCAGATCTTCTTGGCAGTTTTTAAGAGCCCATAGAGTGAAGCGATATCGCTTTGGATGGTGGAATGGCTTTAGTTCTTGCACAAGATGCTGTCATTTGAAGATCTCGATGTAAAATGCACCAATTTGTTAAATACCTCAATCTCCACGGTCTTCGTGTACACTCTCAGCTACAGCTGCTATAATTTCTTCACTGAGTGCTGGACGTGGTCTATTCGGTCGAATATTATCAAATAATGAGTGCTGGGTCTCAAGATGGGTAATGCTTTTGCGAAGAGTACGCTCAGTAGGCCAATTATGTTACCTATAAGTTGAAAAACATTCTTTACAGAACGTGAATTTTCGTAATAAAGTTGAACGATTTGAAAACGTTCTTCAGGCGTAGGTTTCTTCACAATGAAATGTCAAAAAATACTCAAAAAAATAACATGACAGTTTGACACGACTGACGCGTGATCTGTCAAAAAAAAGGCTATTGAATTAAGTACATCTACTTGTATCATCCGCTATAATGATTTTTGTTTTTCTAAAAAAACTTATAGCATATATTTCGGTCAGTAAGTGAGTTGTATGCATTTAAAAAATTCCTTGAAAATATATTCTAACGTATACCTAAGCAAAGTTCAAGTTATTACAAACAGCTTGCCTCTTTCTCTGACCCCAATAATGACTTTCGTCTTTCAACTTGACTTTAAACCGTTCACGTTGGACAAAATGAAACTAAATAGACAAGTTTTCTTAAAAATTATGTGGCATAGCGTTGCAAGAGTATAAAGTGTTCGGTTGCACCTGAACTTAGCCCTTCCTTAATCGTATTTTTTATATTTCCCTGTATTCTTATAATGTGAATAAATAACTAAGAAAAATGTGCATATTTAAAATTTTAATTGCCTCTTTTTACCGCGCTTCAAAAATTGACTGTAAGGCCTGTAATCAATCTGATCAAAATTAACACGGACTTACTCGTTTAAACTGAGCACACAAACCGTATCGATAATCAACATTTTTTCCTCATCCTTATCCTAATGCTTATCCTTATACTTATTATTTTCCTTATCCTTTTCCTTATCTCTTTCCTTATCCTTATCCTTATCCTTATCCTTATCCTTATGCTTATCCTTATCCTTATCCTTATCCTTATCCTTATCCTTATCCTTATCCTTATCCTTATCATTATTTTCTTATTTCTAGTTCCTTATCTTTTTTCTTATCCTTATCCTTTTCCTTTTCCTTATCCGTATCCGTATCCTGGTTATTACTATTATCCTTATCCTTATCCTTATCCTTATCCTTATCCTTATCCTTATACTTATCCTTATCCTTATCATTATTTTCTTATTTCTACTTCCTTATCTTTTTTTTATCCTTATCCTTTTCCCTTTCCTTATCCGTATCCTGGTTCTTACTATTATCCTTATTATTATCCTTATCCTAGTTCTTATTATTATCCTTATCCTTATCATTATCCTTATCCTAGTTCTTATTATTATCCTTATCATTATCCTTATCCTTAACCTTATCCCAGTTCTTATTATTATCTTTATCCTTAAACTTATCCTTATACTTACCCTTACCCTTATCCTTATCCTTATCCTTATCCTTATCCTTATCCTTATCCTTATCCCTATCCTTATCCCTATCCTTACCCTTATCCTTATCCTTATCCTTATCCTTATTCTTATCCTTAAAAGCAGCTATCAATTTTCATTTTACGTAAGTCTCAGTACTTGAACGAGCTGTCTTTATTCTATACAAAACTTTCAACATCCTCACAGAACCTCTATATCTCAAATAAATATTTTTCTCGCATAATTTCGCATACATTCTTTAAACTGAGTTCTACGTTTTTCCACCTACGGTAGCTTCCTCTCCAACTAAGAAAACTGACATTAAATCGTTTTAAAAACTAATATTCAGCACATGTTTTACAGTATACCTTCATTACATTTATTTTTAAATTGGGTCTAAATTTCACGACTTATCATTACACACTAAATACTGAATAATGCAATAATTCCACCGCCGCCGAAAATTGGCATTAAATGTCTGGCTGCAGTCTCGCCTTTGCCGCACCAATGCGCCTAATAAAATACCCGGACACCTAGCGGCGCTATGCGGCCCTTCAGTTGATTCAATTCGGAACCGTAATGCTGCCAACAAAAAAATTATAGAAAACGAAGAAACACTAGTTAAGCCCGGAAATGTGCCTACTCATATTTAATTCAATTTGCAAAACCACGAAAATAGCCAGCAGTTGTTAGAAGCAGTGAGCAGCCAACCGGCAGTCGCTTTATGGTATAAAACTATTTGCATAGGCTCTCAACGATATGTAAATATTGCAGTGGCGCAGTCAATTACAGAGAGTCTACACGAGCTGACATTGAAAAGCTTTACATCGCACACACGCACACATACACCACTCAATTTGCAGTCAAAGACGTCCTTTGATGACAAACCGGTTAAATTGTCGTCTACTGACCGCGGGACATAGTGAGTTTGAAGGGATATAATGCAAATGCATGTGCACATACATGACATATCGTATGTGTATGTATAGGTGTACACATCTCAAAAGCTTTTTTCTTTTCAGTCGGCGCACACATTGCTTACCTTGAAATGTACTATTCTGTCGTATATCGCCTATAGAAATGTTGGTGAAAGCATTTAGCGTTTGGTTTACTGTTGCATGATTTATTTTTACAGAATCTTTATGAAAACTTCTTCTTCTCATCACCATCCATTTTCTCTTTAGGCAGTCTAACAGGTAAATTGAAAAGTCCCCGGCCTGACACAGAGATGGCGCTACTAGAATTAAATCCAATTTATTTTTACTCGTAGTTACCCCAAACCATCAAAAGGTGTATAAATTTGGCAGCTGTCGGATGATTAGTTTGTGAAATACATTTGTATATCATTTTGAGTGAAGGAGCTTTTGTTGCAGTGAAAACAAATGGATGAAAAGGAATTTCGTGTGTTAATAAAGCATTGCTTTTTGGAGGAACCCATACTGCTGGACTCGATTGATCAACACAACTTGGACTCTGCATCAGGGAAATCAACCGTTGACAAACGTTTTGCTTAGTTTAAACGAGGCGAAATGAGCACCGAGGACGATGAAGGCAGTGGACTCCCTAAAGAGGCTGTTACCAACGAAACCAAATTAAAAGTACACAATATAATTAGGATGACTGTAAAGTGAAGTGGTTCGAGACAGCAGGCACTCTAAAGATATCAACTGAATGTGTAGACCATATTATTCTTGAATATTTGGATATGAGAAAGCTCCTTATAAAAAAAAATATTATACACCAAATTTAGTCGTTATCGGTCGAGTAGGTCCTGAGATACGGCTTTGCACCGAAATGTTGGCGCTGCCACGTCTATCGCCCATTCTGACTCTGGCTCCTTTAAAGTTTTATTGTATCATCCCAGGTGTAAAATTAAGTGGCCTGGCGTATCTCGATCCTAAGGTCTAATCGACATCATCAAAAAGGCCGTGCAGTAAAGTGGTTTCAGAGTCTCTACGCCACATTGCCTTAGATTACAAAAAGCACCACTAGTTTGGTGGCAGTGTCAACCATTATCCGATTGAAGACACTAAAGCTCCGTTCGGATTATCTCATCTCATTAACATCGTTACTAAATTTTGACCCAGACAGCTACATTTGAAATGTACGCGGACACCGTATCAATATTTTTTTTTCTGTATTGTTGCAACCTTTTTTAAAGTTCGATCTCTATAAGACAGTGTCTTTGCAGCACTTTGTTTAGGACGTGAAAGGTTTGTTTGCTGAAATTTTTAATTAAAAAAATAGCAATAAAAATTTAAATGTTGCTAAAGTGTTTTGGTGAGACCACTTTCATCATCCATTACAAACACAAGCATTTGAGTGACACAAGTATGTATAAGGAGATCGTGAAGTCATCGAAAACTTGCCTCAGGGGTGTCGTATTGCCACCTCTGTTATCAGCGGAAAAGTTAAAGAAACAATACTTGAAAATCGTCGTGTTGGTAGCAAAGAGTTAAAAGACGATGTCAAAATCTCTGTGGTTCACTCAACCGTTTTGGTTCATGTCTAGGCTATGAAGCCTTTCAATGCTCGTACCGCAATAACGGAGTCTTTCTCAAAAACGACGTCGTGTAGAGATCGTTAAAGATCTCCTGACAACGTAGCTGAGAACCCAGTATTCATCAAACATATCACTACTGAGGACAAGACGCGGGTTTATGAATGTAAAGTCGAAACTGTACCACAATCTAGAGATCCAACGTTTTTGAGAAAAATTTTGTTCAGCGATAGGGTCCATTTTTGGCTCAATAGGTATGTAAATAAGATAAATTGCCACATTTGGGACAAAAAACAACCTGAAGGTATTTAAAAGCTGCCATTTCCAGAAAAAACAACGGTTTAATGTGGTTTGTTGGCCGGTGGAATCATCGGTTCACATTTCATCTAAAATGATGGCGGTGAGAACATATCCGTCAAAGTTGGCCATTATCGAGAGAACCCTTCGTTGAGCAAATAGTTTCACTTTTAGGGCGGCTCGATTGGGCACCAAGATCGTGTGATATCACGCCGTTAGCCTTTTTGATATAAAAGTCTAGGCAGACAATCCCGCTTCGATTCGAAATGCTCCAACGAGTCATCAAAAATTGGACACAACGGATGGACCATATGAGACGTTGCCGTGGCCGACATTAGAACGAGTTAATCCTAAAAAAATAAATGCCAAAAAAAGTTCTTTCGAATCATAATAAACATTCCCTATTAAACCTCGAAATGAATCACCCTTTAGAATCTGCTAATTGAAATAGTTCAAAACAGCAACATTAAATATTGCTTCTAAAGTTATGCGAAAGATTCAAATGATCCTCTGCTTACTCAATACAAATTTCTTTAAATTTAGCATACTTTTGGGATACCAATTTCCTTTAAATAAACAACACCTGCTTTAATAGTGACTCATTAAGAAACGACCAAGCACATGCTTGCTTAGTTAATTTACAGTTTCCACGGTGCAGAAATTTACGCTTAAACACCCATTTTTATGCCAACCCATTTGCCGTAGCGCCGGCAGAACTACATAGTAAAATTTCTTAATGAAAACCAAATGAAATGTATCAAAATCCCGGAAACGTGTATCGAGGTGCTAACACGCATGCGGCAGCAGTGGCAACAAATAGCTGCAACTACAAGATAAGCCAATAAGTCAGTCAGGTCATGTAGTCAACTCGTTGAGATGGCGCGCGGCAGCGGCCCCTTGGTCGTCACACGCATTTCCTTAAAGAAAGCAAGCGGCAAACAAACAACGCCTTACACGCCACCAGCCAATATATTTATTTAATAAACGCACAGAAGATGCTACAAGCAACAACAAAAAACAACAACAACAACGGTGAATGCAATAACTCAAGAAGACACAGGGGCCGCTGCAGTTGTACAGTTGTTGTGGTGAACAAGCGCACACACACAGCGAAAACTTCTTGCTAACACGTTCGCATTGAACGCGTGCAAAGTGCCAGGCAGCGCAGGCGAGGCAACACGGCGAAATGTGTTGCGTGCCACAAAACACAAATAGCAAAATGGCAAATGGCAATTCTACGGAGCAAAATAAACATGCAAGAGCAATAAGTAAAAGAACGGCATAACGGCATAACTGCAAGAATTCAACGATGATAGATGAGCGCATGTGTGTGTGTGACTGGTGTCTATGTGTGTTACGGCAACTTGGCTAAGACATAAGACAAAGGCGAAGACGGTCTTTTGTGTTACTCATACGCCCCATACACCATGCACATGCATGTAGGTGTACAACAACAACAACGACAAGGAAAATAACAGCAAAACATTGGGCCGGTTGCACATGATTTTATTTATGAGCGCAATTTATGCATCGCTCACAGACGCTGCGGGACTGGGTGCCTAGTTGATGAACTGCCCGCTCAAGCCGCTGCTGGCGGAGCAGGAATGGCCTCATAAACTGCCACATACATTCCGAAACTGTTCGAATGCTGGCATACAGAAATGCCACTGTCGTCCTGTTATGTGTTTGTATGTATGTATATGTATTTGTATATCGGCGCACTATAACATTCAAGGAAACGAGCCGTTGTGGCAATTTTACCGAATTTTACGCCGAAATTTTATGGAATTTTGACAAATTGACCGTTAAGTGCAGATGACTGCTATTACTTGACTATTATGTTGATAAGTTTCGTATGTGATTTGTTTATATATAACGGTATTAATACGTGTAGCTAAAAGTTGTGCCTCAGGGCTGGATACATACAAAATTATTTAAAGTAAATTAAGAGGAGCATAATTTTATTAGTTACATACTGTCATAAGAGACGTGGCATTTATTGGCTTCAACCAAATTTGGTACATTGGATTATTTTGATATTTCTATAACATGCTGTGAAAATAAACGTAATCAGTCTGCAACCACTCCTACTTCTCATTTAACGCAACTCCAGCATCGCATTCCAACAGATTTTTCACTTCGTAGTTTGCAAATGAAGAACCACTTAATATATCGGCATAAACAATTGCACGCATATTGCCCTTAAGGTGGGACATCTCAAGTATTAAAACTATAAAATTGGACAATAACTGTTCTCCCCCCCTTATACCGAAGTTGTGAGCTCCAGTGCGTACGGCTGCCCCTTTGTCGAAAACATCGGTCAATATGTGAGATAAATAATTTAAATAAATAAAAAATATTTCTTTAATAATAATAGTTTGTATGTAATTTAAAACTGGGTTGAATCGGGTCAATATTTTCCTTAATGTTTTTGGTAAGTGAGAAGTGTTACAATATTGGCATTAAACTGATTTTTAAAATTACTCTAACGTTACTGTATTTTTGAGAACTTAAGCTCAAACAAACTCGAAAAGTATTGATAAAAGTATGTAAAGTAAAGTAAAGATATTAAATAAAAGTATGTGTAAAAGCTTAGGTTGCGTTAAGAAGGCGATCCTAACAGGTATCTCACTCGGACAACTTTGAACGACAATCGGTCACATTACCAACAACTACTACATAATTGATCAAGAGACTATCACAATTCGACAAAAGACTTTAAGTCTATCAAAAATTTGTTGAGAGGGCTAATGTTAGTTTCATGTTTCTATGTCTCCTGGTGCGCCGAAGAAAAAGGAAAAGGAAGTATAAAGTTGCCGAGATGTTTCAACCACAGTGTTGCAAAGGCTAAGCAATGAAGGAGAAAGTGCATGGGCGTTTCTACCTCTCCTTTCGGCTTTTTCAAGTCGCTCACAAACGCCTGCTAAGCGCACACGAGCTACATTGGTCTAGTGCTAGAACACAAGATGAGAATGGAGATCCAACCACAGGACATTATTGACAACGGTGTTTTTGAGCCACAAAATCCACTTTTAGTGGGAATCCCCACTTTTCCGCTATAGCTCGTCTACAGCAATATAAGGGAGCCCACGCATTCTTTACTCGTTCTATCCTCCCAATATCCATCCTCCATGCAAGCTTTCTATCAAGGATAACTCCTTGAATGTCGAAATTTTATACCTTCTGGTAAATAAACCATTTCAATTTTACTTATATTGCCGGCTAAGCCGTTTTTGTTTGATACCACGTTGAGTTACCGCTTGGTTAGTTGGTATAGGGTATTTAAAAATATACCTTTTTATGAGGAAAGAGGCATACCATGCAGAGAATATAATTATTGAAATAAGAAATATGTATTTATCCCTCGCATTATTTAATGGAATACATACGACTCCATCTTTTGGCGGTCATCATTTCTTTACTTAAAAATATTTATTTTCTCCTTTCAACCTTCTGAGAAGATACCACTTAAAGCTATCTGAAACGTGTACCGAAATTACATGTGGACTTTTTAATTCAATTTACTGATATTGCTTCTTTCAAGAAATATGTAAGCATAGTGAGAAGGTTGCTGGACGCCCATCGTATATTTATCAAAAGAAATTAAACATCCGAATCTGGCATCAGAGTTTATTTTTTTAATTTAATTTCCACCGTATTAAACATTTTCCAAAGAAAATGAAGTACACTATTACATTTATGTAACGAAGAGGCGCATATTACTTGTTCCCATGATAGTGTGGCAGTATGACCGGAACATCTTCTCCTTTATTGGAGTAGATACCGCTTACACGGTTATAGCCGAGTTTACGACAGCGCGCCAGTCGTTCTTCCTTTTCGCTGTTTGTAGAGAGGTCCTTCTCCACCTGGTTTTTTCAACAGAGTAGAGGCCTTCCCCGTCCTCTGTCTCTCCGTTCGAGTACTGCGTCGAATACTCTAAGAGCTGAAGTGTTTTCATCCATTCGGACGACATGACCTAGCCAGCGCAGCCGCTGTCACGAATCCCATATCGAATTAGCGCTTCTTTTAATGGCTGTAGTAGTAGATGATACAGGGATCAGCTCGTCTCAGTTCTTGTCTCGTCATCGCACTTCTTGAACGCCAGTGACGTCAGCCTTTACTCTTACGAGGGCATCAACCAGCTGGTCAGCAGCACCTTCCCAATTAAAAGACCGGACATTCCAGGTGCAAGTCCTTAAATCATCAAAAGGTGGGTCTCTTATCTAAGGCTGCCTTTTTTTCTTTTCATTGAGGGTTGTTTTTTACACTGCGAGTCCCAATCCTAGCGCACAGCAGGGATGATGTTCGTCTTCTCACTTTCGCTCGCCTTCAAACGGATATTTTTTGGAAACTTGGTCTATGACCGGACGTCGTAATATATATAAAATAATTGATTCTGACCACTCCCAAGGATGATTGTATTATGAAAATGGAAAAAAATCCATTACCCGGTTTTTATGGCGTCACATTTTATGTGCAGGTACCACAACCGTGATATAGTTCCCCTCTGTACTTATGCAGGTTAAAACTCATTAATAGAAATTGCCAAAGATTCTCTACTCTCCCTAATTAAGTCGAATTTTTACGTTTCCAAAAAAAAAAATATTCTAATCTAACTAGAATAACGTCAAAATTTCGTAGCGTTTTGTATAATCCATCTCATGTTAGCGATATCAAGCTTGTTAAAAGTTCTCCTGCAGCATATTTATCCATTATGCACTACTTTGCTGAGTTTCATCGCAACCGTTCCAGCTAAAATAATAAATTAAGGGCACTATGCCATTGTATTCGATCCCCAGAGGCTGTTTTCTCTTTCCAGACTTCAAAAAATGGTTTATTGGAAAAAATGGTTACTTTGAAGGCCTTCAATCTTCACTCTATCGAACTGGCTTGGAAAATATGGAAGACCTTTATAACAACTGCACTATCCTGGATGGAGATTATGTCGAAGATTAAAACTTCATACTAATTGTAATTAAAAAAAAATTGTCCTACATTGTTGGGTCAAGCACTTTTCTTTTTCTTCATACTAGTCAAGTATATTTCACTTAAGGAACTACAAATCCTCTTACGTATTACTTTACAACAAATAAAAGAACTTAATGTAAAACTAAAAAAAACAACTCTGAGAAACTGCAGTACTTCTGTCATGCCATGCTTAAATATACCGTTGTGATTTGCATTCATTGCATAAATATTTGCATATTTATGTCCACAATCAGGTGTGTAAATTACTTATGTATGCATGCTAACGGTTAATTGTATGGATTGTGAACAAAACTGCATTGCAGCCATGAATTCCCAGTGCTTTTCAGTTTTAATTACAACTAACCAACTTCATCACGCTAATCAAACATAATCGCATAATAATAATCAAATAAAACAACTAACACTTGCACACTTTGCAAACAACAACAAAAAAACAAGGATACGAGCTGCCTCAGCTTGGCGTATGCTTTTTCGCTCAAATGCAATCACATTTACATATATTCATGTATTCAATGAATGCATGTATGTGTGTGTTTATGTATGTATGCGCGTGTATGCCCTGGCATGTCGGGTCGCCATGCATGCTACGGTCTACCTCTTAAGGATATGAGCAATGTTGCGAATGTGGCATGCCAGGATCATCACAGAGCCGCTTGGTGTAGCTAAAAAAATACAACAACACCAAGTCGTATGGAGAAAGCGTCATAAGTGTTAGTTGAAAACAAACTTTATTTGCCTTCGTCACATTTCTATTTGTGCATATTTTCATGTTTTCCGGAAGTGACCCGACCACGCGTCCTGCTCACTGGCCACAAGCGGATGGCTTAACAAAGCCATTGTGGTCAACTTAGTATATATGACATCCCTGCTAATGGGTGGTGCATATGTAAGTTCAAATATAGTATATGATATGATGGAAAAGATCGTAATAAAATAGTTACTAAATATGTTTTATCTCTCCCTGTTCTCGATTCGGTCCAAAGGTTAACTCTATAGTTACAGCAGTATCGCTTCCATAAAGAATTTGAGGATAGTCCTTCTATAACATTAGGGAATCAAAAATGAAATGGCGCTGCCCCTCTTTTCAGCAGTAATGATGAAATAATTATTAAATTTCTATGAGAAGAATTATCTTGGATAATTTGATAATTAATTAGATAATGATTTTATTGTGATTGGAGCAAACATACTCGTATGTAACATGCCTTTTCAAGCAGAAGCAAACCCACAACAGTCAGACAACAGTTTATGGACCATTTGAAATATTTGAAAGAGATAATCTTCGAAAAATAAATGCCGAAGAGTGTTCTTTTGTAAGATAATAAGCATTTTCCATTAAATTTTATGTTTCTGTTTCTTTAAACAATTAGAGAATATCAAAATAGATATCTAATATATAGTTGTTCTTCCATAACTCGAAGTTATCCATAAACTTGAGTTGGCAAAGAAGTCAAATTTCATACAGATTTCCTTCCATATCTCGAAGTCTCTCGAACTTTTTTGTGGATTATGATGATTGGAGCTTGTAAAATCATCTTTGCTTAAGTGCTAAATGTATGCTTCGGCGATTCATTTATCAATATTTTCCTCTTGGGTACTAGCTTCTAGAACACCTCAGCTCATCTTATAAATGTATAAATGTTATAAATGTTTATTTACATTTTGAAACTTCTTTTCCATGCTGAAGTACCATATATCGGAGATATCGGTTTTAAAGAAATCCCATTCAAGCGATGACTTTTCGCACTATCTTAAAGACAAAAAAGAACTAATTAGAACAGAGCTCAAGTATAGAATGATTAGTATGATATCGAAATTGCTTTTAAACTGGATCTATATTTGACATAGCAGTTGAAGTCTAATCTGTCAAAGCTCATCTTTTATAACTTTGTAAGCGATGAATATACAAGTAGTATGGAGTATATCTTGACTAAACTGTATACTCTTACCTGTTGTCTCTCTGACGATCGTTCACTGACTGTGGCCTTTCGTTGCCGTCATATAAAGAGTCACTGTGCCTAAAAGTAAACAGTTTGGTAGATTATTCATTTAGAGTAATGAACTAAATATTTTCGTCTTTTTGTTCTCAAAAATTCGGTTAGAACTATTATTCTCGTAATGTTAGTCTTAAGTGTGAGTATGTCAATGCTCCTCTAGAGGTAAATTTTTTTTTATTTGGGTAATATTTGTGTTTTGAAAACTTTCTCAAAAAATTTTACTATTTTTTATATTATTCTACATTGCAAGCAGAGTGTGGCCTTGAATAATTCAAATATCAGAAGTTATCAATTTCAACCATTTTCAACCATATCTATTCCTAGCTCATTTGACATATTCGGTGTACAGAAAAACTATACGAAAGTAAATTTAATGTCTGTTTATATTTCAGAACGCTTTGAAAGTCTCCAAATCCACTTCAAAATTCATATTACATGGATATATACCAGAATATCTGAAATCAATTAAACCTTTTATGAGGTTATAGCTCAGCTCTTCAAAGGCCACTTACCTACTTTGGATGTGAGAAATATACATATCTTACCATACAACGGGTCGATCCGAACAACTGTTTTTATCTGGCCACTTTTAGTTCTTATAAGTGATTTATTATAACGATAGGAAATTTTGAAATTTGGAACCACCCCATAACAAAGTATGCAAATGTTCGACAGTTTCTCACATATTCATCGCATACCCATCTGAAGTGCACAAGAAGTGAATAAAAACAAATATGTGCCTTAGTGAGCTGTGAGTGGCACCCAGCGGCAGATTGGTGGCAGGCAAGTGGCAGCACAGGCTAAGCTCGTACGAGTCTTACACAAATTCCTCCTCGGTAATGATTAAATTAAATTTACTGAATTTCGTTACAGTTAACCGCAGTAGAGGACCCACTGTCACTTTTTATAACAGCTTGGGCAGACTTGTTTTGAAGACCAGTTCACTTGAAGCTTGGGTAAATGAATATGTTTGCGGTTAAAGTGTTTACAGAAAAATCAGACAGGTGGACAAATTTGACTTGCCCATATTTGCACATTTTGTGGTTTACTTAAGTAAACAGTTTAAGATTTTTTTTAAGGGCGGATATTCGAAATTGCTGAGCTCTTATTTAGTCAATGTTATTATTTAATAATAAAATTTGTCCGACAACTTAATGTTGTATCTAACTCTAATTACTATATAGTATATATCGGTTTGGTTCATCACAGAACACTTACACTACGAAGTCAGGTCTTTCTCCACCTTGTCTTTCCAACGGAGTGGAGGTCTTCCTCTTCCTCTGCTTCCCCCGGCGTTTACTTTGTCGAATACCCTCAGAGCTGGAGTGCTTTCATTCAGTCGGACGACTTGATCTAACCAGCGTAGCCACTGTCTCTTAATTCGCTGAACTGTGTCAATTTCGTCGTATATCTCGTAGAGCTCATCGTTCCATCGACTGTGGTATTCGCCGTCGGAAGTACCACTTGTTTGAAATACTTATTCTGCGTTGCATTACGAGACTGACGTTGTTGTTGGTGTTAATGCTGACGAAATTATCTACGACTTAGAAGTTAGGACAGTCGACACTGACGTGAGAGCCAAGTCGCGAGTACGACGACTGTTTGTTTGATAACAACAACTGTTCTTAATATAATATAATACCTTCCACAAATACAAAATATTCCTATGATCCTATCGGCAACTAACGCTTCAAAATTTCTGACTGATATCTCAAAAACTGAAGGACTGGTTCCCGTATATATAGACGGACCTGGCCAATAATGATATGTTTTACGACATCCTGAAAGTGGGAAAGCATTGTTTAACAGACGTTCACACGACCCCGTTTTTCGAAAAATTGTAGTGATTTTGGAACCAACCGTGCTTTAAAATGATCTTTGCCCAAATGATCTTTCAAAATGATTGTCAATCGTCATTCCAATACTCCAACGATACTCTGACAGTTAATCGTCGATGCTCATGCAACAAATTCTCTATTTTATTGGCGTGTCGATCATTAGTTGATCTTGATGGCCGTTGTGGTTCGTCGTCAACGCGTTCTCGACCATCTTTGAATAATTTGCACCAATCAGAAACACTTGCTTGCGACAAAAAATTATCTTCGAAGGTCTTTTCCTACTTTCTGAACGTTTTGCCAGCAGAAATTTGATGCCGCATACAAAATTTAAATAAACTTCTCTGTGGATTAATTTCACTCATGTAGTTCACTTTATGTACCTCAAAAAGAAAAAAGTATAAGATACTTCTTCTTCTTTACTGGCGTAGATACCGCTTACGCGCTTATAGCCGAGTTAACAACAGCGCGCCAGTCGTTTCTTCTTTTCGGCACGTGGCGCCAATTGGATATTCCAAGCGAAGCCAGGTCCTTCCCTCGCAACGTCGACTCATCACTAATGGTTATTTTGATTTGGCCCTTGAACCAGATGGCACTGACAGTCATACCAGCTTGGAAACAGAACAAATATTTCAACAAATGCGTTTTCGCGCGACACTTAAATGAAAAAGTCTTACTACCTTTTGCCTAGCGGATAACAATCTGATTTAAGTCACACACCCCTGCCCCTTTCATTATATTTAATTTCTGCCAATGTTTAGAGCGTGCAATTATTAATTTACCCTCATGAATATGTACATAACATCTGGCAACACCCATATCTGGCCTCGTGTAACAGCTCCATTTCCGTAAAAAAGATCTAAAATGAGACTTTATTTATATTTGAACTAGGAGTGCATTATTTTAAAACATGTAATAAATAGAAACAACATATTTTATGCAAATTTACATATTTTTCATAAACACGGCCTGCGTGCTAAGCAAACACTGCCGTTTTTGGTATTTGTATACACATATACTCGCGAAAATATATTTATGACTGTGTGCCGCGGCAGAAAGTAACGCTGCATATTTTCACGCGCTTTTGCCTGGTCGATTGGGCAAACACGAGTTTGGCACTTAAATTTAATAATCGCGCATGCAATTTAACAATCACGAAGGGATTTCCGCTCAAAGGCCACATGCAAGTGCGACAAAAACCAAACACTAGCCACAACCATTTACCGCAGTATGCATAAAACATAAGATATCCATATGTGATATAATATATACATATATGTGTGATTATATGTACATATTTATATGGACAGAATAGTGTGAAAAATAACTGCAGCCAATGTAAAAATGCAAATAGAATGCAGAGTTAACAAGAAAAAAAGTTAACCCGAAGTTAACGGGAGATCCAAGCAGAGGTAACTTTTTTCAAAAGCCTTTTTTTGACAGATCACGCGCGAGTCGTGTCAAGCTGTCATATTATTTTTGTTCAGTACTGTTCATCATTTCAACATAGCAAGACTTACTCCTGAACAACGTTTAGTACAACTCGTTCAACTTTATTACGAAAGTCCACGTTCTGTAAAAAATGTGTTGCGCCCGCTTCGCTCCACTTATGGTCAACATAATCAGCCTACTGAGCGTACTATTCGCAAAACCATTACCCATCTTGCGAAGCGGCACTGATTATTTGATAATATATAACCGAATAGACCACTGATGAAAATATAGCAGACGTAGCTGAGAGTGTACACGAAGACCGTGGAGAGTCGATTCGGCGGAGTTCATAACAACTCGGACTGACGTAACGAACGACTTAGCGCATTTTATGCCGAGATCTTAAATTGAAAGCGTACAAAATACGGCTTGTCGAGAACTGAAGCCGCAAGACCTTCACAAGCGATATCGCTAAAAAGTTCAATGAAGATCCGACGTTTTTGAAACACATTTTTTTCAGCGACTCCCGTTTATAGCTCAACGGGTACATAAACAAGCGAAAGCCACATTTGGGACTAAGAGCAATCTAAAAACATTCAAAAGCTACAATTTTATCTGCAAAAGAGCAACTATTTGGTGTGGTTTGTGGGCCGGTGGAGTCATCAGTCGATATCAAAAATGATGCTGATGTTAACCGACTTTTTGCGTTTCAACAAGATGGCGCCACTTTCACGTTTTAGACCGGTGGATTGGGCTCCAAGATTATGTGAAATCACACCGTTTGACTCGAAAATTTTTATAAATGGTATATGGGAGCTAAGTGAAGTATTGGTTCGGTTAAACCAAACAGACAAACCATTGTCAGAAAGGGATTATCCCTGAATTTCTATTATGTATCCCATATATTGATCGATATTTACGGTCAAAAGTCAACTTCAACGATATTGCGGTCCACATATTCAGTACCTGAAGCTTGAATAGTTTTGGTGGTATTTGGACAATATTTGGTCATTATTCGTGCTTGGTTTTATCCCGTTATATTTATTCCGTAGGTAATTTGTGTACTAGGAAGTAAAAGAATCAAATGAAGTTTAAAATTGTGTTTTATGGGAAGTAGGCGTGGTTGTAATCCGATTTCGCCAAACTGTGATATAGAGATGTGAGAAGCATGCCACGAATTAAATTTAGTCGAAATCGGTCTAGCTTGTCCCGAGATATGGGATATGGGAAAGTAGGCGGTGCTATAAAGCACTCTCATCCAATCTCGGGGTTTCAAAACTTTTTGCTTACAGTTGCCCCTTCCTACTACGATCCCCTGTGCCGAAGTTTTATATCCTAATTTAGTACCAAAGTGTGGTACTTTCGTGTTTGGTTAATGGCATCATGCAGCAAATGCAGCAGTGGTTCATCCCGCAAACCAAGTTTCATCCATTTTTACTCAAGTTCCGGCTTGCACAGACGGACGGACGAATGGACAAACAGACAGTCACCGGGTTTTCAACTCGTCTCATCATCCTGATCATTTATATACATATATACACTAAATAACCTTGTTTAACCCTATATATATCTCGATAATTTTTTAGTGAAACGAACAACCGTTAGGTGAACATATGCAACACATTACAAGAGTATAAAAACATGGCACCATTGTATTATTTGCTACTACACTATGAACAGGGTATATTAAGTCAGCAACGAAGTTTGACTCGTAACACCCAGAGGAAAACATTAGAGACTCCAGCTATGCTCGTCTGTCTGTATATACGCGAACTGCTGCCTCCGTTTTTAGATATCGATCTGAAAGTAGAGCTGAAACAAACTGAACTAACGAATATGTCCTTGTATTGAAAACATTTTATTTTTGTTTCAACTAGAGATCTCCACGAAATTTGGTATGGATTGTTATTCAAATCAGCGGTAGAGCTTTGATAAAAACTGATAGATCAAAATTCAGCCCTTGTATGGAAAGTTCTTTTATTTTACTATTTATTTACCAAGGTAACCCTACAATCTTCGAAGAAATCATTTAGATCTGACTACTAAAGCATAAAGCTGCCATACAAAGTGACTGATCAAAAGCAATATAAAGATAAGAAATGTACCTGTGAAGGGTATTATAACTTCGGTACAGCTGAATTAAACGTTTTGTCTTGTAAAAATTACAATTCTTCCGAAAAACTCCTATTTTTAACTTATCGGATGCCGCGAAATTGCTTGCCTCCGCTTGTCAACGCGGGCTTTTAATAAATTTGTAATCCACGCTGTTATTTATTTATTTATAAACTGTACATGCGTACATAACACAACAATATTTATTTATTTACATTGCAATCCGCCATTAATCACTTGTTCATTTATGCCGCGGCTGGGGCTCAGCACGCGTGTGGCAGAGTCACGCACACGGATTTTCGGCTGGCGCTCTATTTGTCAGCTTTAACGCCTATTATTCGGTTATTATATATTTTTTCCACTTAATTTATTTTTATTTTATTTATTAATTTTTTTTTGTACTTTTTTCTTTTCTTTTTTTAGCGTTTTTTGAGAACTGCATCCAATTTTCGCTATCGCAATTCAATTTGTAATGAAAATGGTGAAAATATTAACGCAACGTCAATTTGCTTTGTAAATAATTTGTAGATTTCATTATTTATTTGCTCATTCGCTGTTTTATTGCTGATAATAATGTCATTTGCCACACTTTGCGTTGGCATCTGCACTTTTGATGGTTTTTATAGCGTTCTCTTTATGTGTATGTATGTGTGTGTGTGTGGGCACAAACGATTTTTCCACGTTAATAATATTATTATTAATGTGTGATAATTAACTACAAATTGTATTTATTCCTTTTGATTTCAGTTTTTTTATAATTATTTGTTGTTGGGTTTACGTGTGGTGAACATAAGGATACTCATGAATTTTCAATTGAATTAAGATTTATTATATACCTACATATACATGCAAATGCCTATAAATTAAATATGCACATTAAGTGAAATAATTTAAATATGCTCACAGTTATATTGCCAATTATGCCTGGTGCGTTCCGCGGTGAATGGAATGTTTTACGATGGTTTAATGTTGTATGTAAGAATTTGGTTCGAGTGGTTCATACATTCGCTTAGCAAAGTTCTGCACCACTCATTTTTAAACATGTATGACTAAGTAACAACGTAGCCAATTTGGAAGAGATTACTGCTTTGTTGTTCATAACCCTCTTCTACGTACATTGTGACAAAACAACCTTCAGAAATTGCAATAAAATTGCAATGAATTTTCGGTCGACTCGTCCCGATAAATTTGAGTTTTTTTTCAAAAAAAAGTATAGTAAACAGGTCTCTTTAGATATGCTAGATCGTGCAAATTCCGATCCCACCTCCATGGAGAGCATTATAACTGCCATTGAAACATGGGTTTTTCAGTTCGACATTCTAAGAAGTCAACAATCATCGGAATGGAGGGAAAAAACGAGCCGAAACCAAACAAACCACGCTATTTTTTCCTGTCCACATATCCCTCCTTATGTGAGCGAAGAAAGAGCCTCCAGGAATAGCCTCTCCCACGCAATGGTCCAAGTTTTCAGGAAAACAATTGCAGGGACAGAGAATTTCAACGCTAACTTGTCTGGTCCCCATTTTTACCCAATTTCTCTAAGCCTTATAGCGATCTTCATAGCCTAATGACTAAGATTTGATAAAGTGTCTGTTCGTATCATCATGTTGAAATCTGAACGCAACGCGACAACAACTGCCCTCACAAAAACAAGAATCGAACAACCGAATGATATTACTTTTTCCCTTTTTTTTGAAGCTTCAAAAACGAACAATCGGTCAAATAAAACCACAAGTCCTATTCTGTTTTGTGGTATTTATTTTTATTCATTAGAATTTGAAATATTGGAAATTGATTCATTGGCTAGGTCATGCATTCCAACACACTCAAAAGCTCCGTCTTATACAAGCAATATTCATTGCTAATGGCAGAGAAGGCGTAAATACTACTTCTTGCAAGTGATTCATCATTTAATGCCAACGCTCGTTCTTATTTATTTATATTTTGCTTGGCGACGACGTCGTTACAAAATAACTTGAAATAAATTTGTACATTTCACTATTTCTTCAAATACTTTGCTTCATAAACTTGTGTAATTAAATGAGCAAATGGTTGGCAATTTCAATTTATGAAAATCATAAACTCAAATAACTGTCACTTATGTTACGAAATGTTGCTTGTACATTTGCCATTGCACCGATCTAACAAAATAAGCAGCCAATAAGTGCTGCCAAATATTTTTACGTATACGCAATGGCATACCAGAAGTAATATGCACGCACTAAGACGGCACTAAAAGCAATAGCATTCAATACAAGTGTGTTGATTTGTAGATATGTAAGCCAAATGCACACACCTACAATAATACCGAATTGAATGTAAACGTGCTGAAATAGAAGTACATACGTTAAATTGAAATGGCGCACATAAGAGCAGCATTACGCTCCTAAAAGTCGACTATTAAAATATTGTGTGCCATTAGAGAAGCAATTTAAGCATTCTCAGCTGTAAATTCTTGTACATTTATAAACAAACACACATTTATGTGCCGTAGAATAAGTAAGATATTTGTCCTAATAGCCTCAGTTAACTGTAAGCTTTAATACTTTCTTTATTTCTTTTGGCAGTATTTTCAAAAATTAAATTTAAAATCTCTTACTCGAATAAAGTTAGTCGAACTGCTTCTAAATATAGTATATATGCAATAACTAGTCGCAAGGATTTCACTGGTATCTAGGTATGTGTAAGTGCTTTAGAAATGTAAGCTTTCATAACATGTTTACCAATATACTAGTATGTATGCGCATGTTTTTATTCTCTTTTCGCCTAAAGCAACACTGATAAGGTGAAATCCGTTTGTTCACTGTGTTGATCTTTCACACAGTACACTCGACTGAACCTTACATGGGATGTCACCGGGCAATAGAACGTCCGCTCCATCATCATCAAATGCGGAATCGGGTTCACCATCTCCTGACCTCATGCCTTCACTGTCATTCAGCAGGTTGGGGAAAGGTTTACTCCATAATTTCAGTATGCTCTGGGCTTCATTCACTAGATCACCTCTGGGGGTTCTACAAGAGTATGCTCCGGTCTTGAAACCTTCTGTTAGGCGCCGCATCTTTGTCTACAAATGCGTATCGCTTTCCTCTTCAAATCTCGGTATCTATCTCATCCAGCACGAGTTGTGGTCGATTCTAACGTTGCGAGGTAGGCAGCCTGTTTTCTCTCCACAGCGACACGCCACCCCTCATCGTACCAGCTGCTCTTTTGCCTTTTCCGAAACCATTGGTTTCGTTTGCAGCTGCACGTAGGGAGCTTGAAATGCCGTGCCACAGTTCCCTTATACCGAGTTGCTGACGAGTGCTCTTAGAGAGCAGGAGAGCAAGTCGAGCTGAAAATCATTCGGCATCGAACTTTCCTTGTGTTTGTTGACGTGCGTTATTTGCTGCACAAAGCCAAGTGCGAGTCTTGGCTACAACAAGTTAGTGGTCCGAGTCGATGTTAGATCCTCGGAGCGTACGCCCGTCTAAAACACTGGATGCGTATCCTCCGTCTATCACAACATCATCTGGTTGATAGCTTTCTGATCCAGAGACAGCCAGGTACCTTGATCAATTTCCCTATGCTGGATTATAGTTCTACAGGTAACCATATTTCGGGCCCCGGCGGAGTCGATCAGCCTCAACCCATTTGGGGATGTTTCATCGAGGCTGAATTTACGGACTGTTGTGCCAAAAAGTACCTTTTTTGACCATCCTGGAGTTAAAGTCGGCAAACGCAGTGTTGTTATTATATATCGTATAATCGTATATCGGTATTCACGCCAGGTATCTCAGTAAAATTAAGAAAAAATATTTTGATCAGCATAATGCCATTTTAAGGAATGCAACAAGAATTCAGTATTATGGATGTGTATTTGTGTACCAAAATTTTCAGTAAACTTAACATTTTCTTAAAGTTATTGTAATTGAAAATCTTTTCTACTTAGCAACACCCGTACTGAGTGTAAGAAGCGTGTTGAATGATGACTCACGTGAGAGCTTTTCCTTTCCTTAAACTTTATATGCTCCTCTTATATTTTTTATTACACCCTCACTGCCATCACAACTTCCTATTAAAATTCTAAACACAACAAAAAGTGCTACCTTCTCAAACCACACATAAGTAATCCTGTTTGCCAAAAAAACCCTCAGGGTCCACTCTTGCCCATTTTGCCGACCATCGAAAACTTGTAAAACATTTAAGTAATTTGCATTTGTATGCTCGATTGCGGAGGCAGCCAGGCGAATGTTGTCGATTTAGCCAATACCGCAATGGCAGACAACCACAAAAACAACAGCTATAAAAACCGGCAGTCACAAAAACAAAAGCAAAGACTACTCGTATTTCAAAGTCTTTAAAGCATTTACGAATTTTCCGATTGAGAGAATAAAAGAAAAAGATAGATTCTTAGTTCGAGTTGTTTATAGTTTTGCTCACTTCGTCCTATAGGAAGCGATGTGGTCTATTTTCTGCATTATGTTCATATACTTTACGAGTACATACAGTATTTGTATAACTAAGGCTTTATTTAAAAATGGAAACGATTGTTTAGGGAAAGCACCCAAACTTACTAGGGGTAATGTACCAATTGTCGCAAGAGGTAAAGACCGATAAAAGAGACATGGTATTTACAAGGAGGTACAAAATCGAGACATGGTAACCCCCGAAGCTCAAGGCGGTTGTGCTAAAATTAAAGAGCATAACTGAAGCTTAAACTCTATGAATATAAGAAGATGTCGGCTATTCACTGCTTAACGGTAGCGCTAAGAACCACTCCGATTGCTGTCCTAGAAATACCAATCAATTTTGCAGTTGAAAGCTCTACCCCAAAATTATAAGCAAGATTGATACAAAGACGGAAGGAAGGAACACAAAGACGGCCATCGGAAGCTATTCCAGGAAAGCTACTGTTTGTCCAAAACTAATAAGCGTATTACGTGAGTAGATGTAGTAGCTGTCGGAAAGCAGCAGAATATACACTCGGTTCCAGGTCACAAATGAATTCCAGGAAACGAAATATCTGACGCATCAGAACACATCCAATGCTTCTGTTCAGAATCTTATTTAGAACTCATCTTAGATTTCCAAAAGTGTCAAAAGTACCAGGTAGAAAATTGATTTCAACAAGGAGTTTGTCGCTAATACGGCGAAAAATGGAAGGTTTCAAGACCGGAACAAACTTTTTCTGGACCCAAACAGATAATCGAACGCCTAATGCCCAAAGCATACTGAAATTATGGTGGGAACACTACTGTGAAAAATTGAAACCAGGAGATGTCGAACCCATTCGCAAATCGATGACGGTGGAATAGATTTTCCATTGGCCGACTATGATGAGGTTCGAATAGCAATTGCCTGCCTGAAGAGCAACCAAGCGGCTGGGGCCGAAGGACTGCCGGCCAAGCTATTCCAATACGGCGGCGAAGAACTGACAAGGACCATTCGTCAGCTTCTTTTCAAGATATGGTCGGATGACTGCTGAAAACTAGTGTGCCAGAGTCAGATCACTCTTGTCAACAGATGCTACTTTGGACTGAGTAGGCAATTGAAAAACAAGGTCTTTTGTCGACAAACAAAGACTAAGCTCACAATCCCTATCCCTCATTATTCCTGTCCTTCTATATGGTGAGGAGAAAGAGAAAAGCATTTACTGAAAATGTATAGCCCTTTGCGCGTTGGCAACGGCGAATACCGCAGTCGATGAAACGATGTACTGTGCGAGATATATGTATAATATGTTGGCACTGACCTAGTTCAGCGAGTCAGAAGACAGCGGCTGCGCTGGTTAAGTGATATTGTCTGAAGGTAAGAAAGCACTCCAACTTTAAAGATTTTCGATTCAGTACCCGCCGGTGGAGGCAGAGGAAGAGAAAGACCTCCACTCCGTTGGAGAGATCAGTTGAAAAAGGAGCTGGCTGCCTTGGTACCTCGAATTGGCGCCAAATGGCGAAAGAAGAAACGTTTTCTTAGAAAAAATTCGGGAAAATTCGCTTTTTTTTGGTCTTCTAACTTCTTAACCAGGCTATAATCGAGTAAGCGATGTCTACGCCAGTTAGAAAAGAGCAGCAGAAAAGGAAACGTTGTTGAAAAATAAATCGCATTTTTTTTTAATTACGTTTTTCTTTCGTATTGTTATTATATTATGCTATATAATTATTGGAGTATGATCTACTTTAGAACAACTATTTAATATACTATATATTACCTTCCAGTACCTTTGTACCGTTAAATGTATTTCAATTCTCCATTACCGCAATCATAATTTAAATCGTCATAATTCAAGCGATTTTCAATTGATTTAAATGCTTGCGACTATTACTAACTTTCCAATCACACGCTTACCTCCGCATATACATACATAGGGAAGAGCCTTAATAGGCACACACACACACACGTTTTAGCTGTTAAACTGCTGTTTATATAACTACTATAAATTAACGATTTAAATGCATGGCACCATATTACAAACACACACACGTGAGCGTGAGAAATCTCTTAAATACACACACACGCACACATATGCATTAAATTGCATTAGCCATCTTGACTTTCATTGCGAGCTAAGCAGCTCATATATGCGTGGAATAACGGCTCCTACCCAGCAGTTAAACGAGCAGTTTAGTTTATTGACGAGCAGTTGTGCCTCATTCGAGTAGTGACTATAGGATAGCACTACGTAGACATTCACTTAGAAATATAGTTCAGCTTATTTTCCCAACCTCTCAAAAATATATGGAACAAACATTTCAATTTGCAGAGGACAGTTAGATCTCGTACTATATTTTCCTCCTGGCTCACTCAATAATCTGGGTTTTCCCGTTGAGTTACTTGTAATCACTTGTACGTCCAACCGCAAATACAAAGGGCCCATTTTTAGATGTGATTTGAAAAATTATAAAACGCATATATATATTTCAATAATATGACCAAGAATTTAGCTTATTATAAAGAAGCTAAATGTTTACCACTTTTTGATACCAGCAATGACGCTTTTAATATTACATTTCAAGGCGTCAATTGTCCTTGACTTATCTGCGGAGATAAGCGCTTCTCATAACCTCACAAAAAACAGACCAACAGTATTAAATCACATGATCTACGAAACCATGCCACAGGTAAACAACGCGACATAATGCGCACACCAAAAATTTCCTTCCATGAAAAGTCATTAACCTGAAAAAATATGGATCAATGATTCCTTCTGGCCATAGAGCGCAATGGAACGATGTCTCAATAACGACCATTTATTGAACGTGCGGCCCGCTTCAATCCAGTTGGATTTTGGCTTGCGGACGAAGATTTTTGCGAAAAAACTTCCATAGAGTTGATGACATAGCTCCAATTGCTGCACGCGATGACGGATGGACTCATTCGGGTATTAGATACTCTGCTCCACAACAACAATAACGTCTACAGTGCGCACTGTACGGCGTCTCTGAGGATATGCATTATCAATTAGATTGAACGTAGTGAGAAACCAATCCCATTTTTTCTAGTGGGTCTCCGCTTCAAGCCGCTATCTCCCCACGTTGTAACAGTTGCGTTTTATGAACCTCGTGGTTATCTATGCAAGCAGGGCGGCCACGCGAGGGTTAACACAAGTTCTTATGGGAGCTTATGTTCAGAGCCAGATAATAAAATCCAAAGCCTACCGCATATCCTGGCCGTGCATCTTCTTCTGCTCCAAAAACACACGATGTGACGCAACCAGGACCCGAGCAGGTCCCAAATTAGGATATTATGAGTTTTGAACACGGCTGACTGTATGTATTTTAACAAAGTTTATATTTATTTTGACGAAAGATTCTCTTATACCTAGCTAACATGAAATCGGGAGCCTCTAAGCCCAGCGATGGCCTATGTTCAGTAAGACATTCATACCAGATTCCACGACGATTAAATCTGCGCTTCCGTTTTTAATAGCTTAGGACACGTTAGTGTTTGTTCTTTGTGTCCACCGATCTTGTAATCGTTATTCAAATGATTTTCTTCGAGTTTTTTACAGAGCTCTTCAAAGTTACCAGCTTTGCACATTTTATTGCTTTGTTGATTTTTGTATCCACTTAAACGGCATCAGAGGCCTTGTTGATGTAGGTATTCGTACCGTCATTCTATATCTAGAATTGTCATCTAGCATGAGTTTGAATAGATCTTCGTGAAGGATTTCGACTTTCCACACCTCAGTAAGGATCCTCTTGTCAGGATAGATTTTTTTTACCTGCGCTTGTTGTGCAATTTCAGTCTTGCGGACCGCTCGGCAGAATGTAGGAGCTGCAAAAATTTGTCCACAGGTTTTTGACCGTGTTTAGTACAGTTGTCTTATTAACGGTTTGTCCGGGGATAATATGTCTCCTCAGACATAATGACAACATTATGAGTTAAGGCGGACTTCCATGTTGAGGCACCATTGAGGTTCTTGTGTTTCTTTTTGGATTTTGATGTCAATATTTTGCTCAAATAATGCAAGTGATTCTTGTGTTGCTTTCTCAGTATTTGAGATTCCTTAGAAGAAGGCCGCACGCCATCGTGAAGTGTTTCTTCTGTCCTCTGGTTTGCTACAAACTCTTGCCAGATGACCATATTCCAGACACCGCAAACCACCGCAAACTTGTTTTAAGGTTCGGTGTCACCTTTATTCGACATACCTAGCCTATCTTTATGTTTTCGCTATTGAAGTGACTTTGCTTGTAGAGCGGAGAATCTTACACAAAATACAGTTTCAAGAGTAAAATGTAAGTCTAATAAAATGAGCTTCTCAAAAGCACATACAGTAGCGAAAAGCATGGAGAAACAAAAATACTGTTTGATGTGAACTTTCTCATAGAGCCAAAAGTGGAAGAATATGAAATAAAACGATCAAAAAATAATTTCATTCACTTGATACTCATAATGTTTTTATTCTTGCTTATTTGTTTTTACAGTTTCTCTCTGTTCTGTTAAATTTTATGTCAATATAACCATGTAATATCCTTAACTTTTCTCTCTAATAGTAACTTGGGTAATTTTTTAGGCCAGGACTTTAGTAATCCCGCCCGCCCGCGGCGGGGCCGATGGATATCAATATCATCGGCCTCAACATCCGCGCCGTTAGTTTTGCTTTCTCTAGACTGTACAAGGAAGCAAAGCAAATGGGTCTGGCAGTAAAGGAGGGCAAGACGAAATATCACTCGCGACTTGGCTCCCACGTCACTGTTGACAGTCATAACTTTGAAGTTGTAGATAATTTCGTCTATCTTGGAACCAGCATTAACACCACCAACAATGTCAGCCTGGAAATCCAAAGCAGGATAACTCTTACAAGCAGGTGCTACTTCGGAATAAGTAGGCAATTGAGAAGTAAGTCCTCTCTCGACGAACAAAAACCACACTCTATAAGTCACTAAATTCCCGTCCTGCTATATGGTGCAGAGGCTTGGACGCTGATAACAACTAATGGCGAATATCGCATTCGATGGAAAGATGAGCTCTATGAGATAAGAAGTATGACAATTAAGTAACGAGATTGATTCCATAAAAACCGTTTATTTTAAAATTATTCTACAACTCTGCCATCCTCTTCAAAGTAGTCTCCTTGGGCAGCTATACAGCGATTCCATAGCGTTTTGCATGCTTCGTAACATTTCTGGAACGCTTCGACTGGGAGTCCGCGAGTACCCTCGTCACGGCCGCCTGGCTGTCCGTAATCGACTCAAAATGAGTTCCTTTGACCACTGATTTTGTTTTTAGAAACAAAAACGTCACAGGGTGACATGTCGGAAATTAATTTGTTTTAAGCTGTTCTTAAGGTCAAGCCGGTGCTTGTGTCCGTGGTTGTGGAGCTTATTACCAAAGAAATTAAAAGCACTTCAAATGGACTATTTATTTTTTCTACTAACCATAATTTAAATTTCCGAAGATTGTACGATGACGGCAATCGTTAAATCAGTTGCTGGGAAGTTCACGAGTTAGTTCAGCGAAGGATGTTATTCACTTTCCTTTCTACACTTTAAGAAATGTTCCAGAATTAACGGGTCCTATAAAAGTCGATCCACTGCGCTTCTCTACAATGTTATTGCTCTCGTATTCATTTGTATAAGCGCCAATGTGGGAACCACAGCTGCCTTCGCAGTATACTTGTTTGCATACGTTCCATATTTACATTACGCCAAAGCCATTTTCTCGACCTCTCGCTCATTCCATATGCAGCCTTCTACTTGCCGCTTACACCCTTTGGCAGTAAACTGACCGCCAAATTGCATATTGACCACAGTTTACGACCTCAACTTGGCGCAGCAGGTTTACGCAAGCATTATACGCATCCGCACACAGTTCTAAACACACATCTTCGGAGTGGCCAACGGGCTACATGTCTCCACCTACTTTGGCCAATCGAAGGCAAATACAATTGCTTCGAGCCCTGTGCCATTCCTCGAGTTCGTTCAATTTTATTGAAAAACTTCGACAAGTTGCGGTTTGACGTTAAATTAGTTAACGACTTGTCTCACACAAATAAATTCGGTTATATATTCGGTGGATGCAGTTTCTTTGGACTCCTTGCGGGCGGTGGTCATAAGAAAGTGAATTTATTGTAAAGAAGTGTTGCCGCTACATTTAACTAAGTTTGGTGTACATTTCACTTATTTGATTTACACTTTAAATTGGCTCCTTCTCAATGTGTTTGACTTTGTGTTATTTTCGCTTTTGTTCTGTCGGCGTAGCTTGGAGTTTCTTCCGGGTTGCTTATTGTTTGTTGCTAATGAGCCACTTTTAGTAGCTGCAAAGTGCAATTGTTGAAAACTTCATGCAACTTCAGACATTGGAAGTCTGAAGTGATAAAATGCGGTCGCACGGGTATACGATGTACTCTTCCATCCGAAAATGTGGTGCTTAAGGCAGAGGCGCGAAAGGTGAGATTTTTGGTGATTTAATTTTAAGATGGGTTACAGAATCCGTGCTGTTCAATAATCAGGTTTGTGTTAATTAAAAAAAAATAATTAAAATGAAGATTATGGCTCTGCGCGAGCTCTAGTTCCAAATCGTAGAATGTAATTTACTTTTGTCCAGCTGTGTATGTTGATTCAGCTATTTTTAATGCATTATTTGCAACACTGATCGAAATCTGTAGAGCTAGTTATTAAAGCCCACTCTCTCTACTGGATGGATATTGCCTTCGAAAACGGCGTTAATAACTAGGCTCAAGTCCCCTGATCACTGAATTGACAGTCACAAAGGATACTCAAACTACGGGCCCCTGCCGAAAAATGGGTATAAGAATACATATATACAATTTATTCTCATTATATATGCCGCAGGTACCACTTCAAGCTGGCACCACTCATGCCCTTCCTAAGAGGGTCATCTTGCCTTCCGTTTAGCTCTTGGACCTCCATTACCAGCAGCTCCGCTGGATCCGTTGTTCATCTCTTCGTCCGTGGTGGTTATATTGAACCGTTGCCTTGTTGTGTGTTGTTGATTTGTTACTGTTTTATTTTGGTTGCTCATCTTGTTCTTGCTACCCTTGGCTCAACACAACAGGTCCGCCACGTCAGAACCCAATGACGCGTTAAGGCCACCGTTACTGCCCAATTCGGTCCGGTGTTGGGAAGGCTCCGTTCGAATGCAGCCGAATTAACCTACTAAAGCAAATATCCAATGGGCACGAGAGTCGCATAGCACTTTGGATTAGGGGGTGGTAGCTCTTGGTCGCCGTACACTTGCAGCTTCTGCCAACCTCCAGGAGAGATACCATGCGGCACCGCTCAAGAAGGTTGGAAGATGCCGTAAATGCATTGCAGTTACGTCCCTGCACCACGATAAAGTGCCTACCATTCGCAGAGAATGTACTACTGTGCCCAAAATAAGGTGACATTTGAATTTAAACTGCACGCGTCGAAGGATTTGGAAATTTATTTTTTTAAGTTGGTTGTACTGTCAGCGTCACATTTATGTCAAATTTCATGTCAAAATATTTATTAGCGTTTGAGATACGTGTCGTTTTGTGAGCTGCTAAAACTGAGTTTTTCGTTTTTTGCGATGTCGAAATTTGTTGAGCAAAGAATTTGCATTAAATTTTGTTTACGGAATCAATTTTCTGCTGCGGATACGTTAAGGATGGTGCAGAAGGCCTTCGGTGATAAGGCTATGTCTAAAAAAAATGTTTACAAGTGGTATAGTGAGTTCCAAGCCGGCCGTGAACGTGTCGAAGACGAAGAGCGTCCAGGGCGACCATCAACCTCAACCGACGAAGCTCACGTTCAACAAATGAAAAACCGTCGATTAACAATAAAAGACCTTGCTGATAAAGTTGGCGTATCGAAAGGCTCAGCCAATACCATTTTGAAGGATGTTTTGGGCCTCAAGCGCGTCAAATCTCGACTGGTACCGAAAACATTGATTTTTTTGGAAAAAAAAGGCGTCGCGTTGAAGTGTGTGGAACGATGCTTTCCGACTAACAGGGTGTCATGAAATGCATTATAACTGGCGATGAGACTTAGATCTATGCTTACGACCCCGAAACAATCGATCAGTCGAGCGAATATCGTGCCAAAAGAGAGCCGAGACCAAAAAAATCGCGCAAAAGTCGCTCAAAAATCAAGGTCATGTTGACTGTTTTCTTCGAATATCGTGGTGTTGTGCATTATGAATTCCTTCCAACCGGTCAAACAGTCAACAAGGAATATTATTTGAACGTTATGCGTCGTTTGAGTAACGTTATCCGCCTAAAAAGGCCGGAATTGTGGAAAGACAATTCTTGGTTTTTACACCACGATAATGCACCATCCCATACTGCCCTCGTAATTCGTGATCATTTCGCCAAAAACTCTACCCATATCGTTCCGCTACCACCGCATTCACCTGATCTGGCGCCGTGCGCTTTTGGCTGTTCACCAAGCTCAAAAGACCGCTCCGGGGACACCGTTTTTATACCATAGAGGAGATTCAAGCCGCAGCGAAGACGGAACTGCGGGCCATCCCGGAAAGGGACTACAACGAGTGTTTAGAAGATTGGAAAATCCATTGGCATAAGTGCATTGTATCGGGAGGGGATTACTTTGAAAGGGATGAAATTGATTTGGAAGAATAAATAAAGAATTTTCAAAATAAATACAATGTCCCGTTATTTTTTGGGCAGAGTAGTATATCCTCTTCTTTGTTCCTACGCTCTGGAAGTTTCCTAGATTTATTAAGACGACTAATATTTTTTAATTTAGCTTTCATAACTTGCCCACACTATGACTAAAAGCTCTTTCTCAATAGTGGAATAGTTAATCTCACTCTCAGAAAGAGTCCTACTTTCGTAGCAAATACATAGGTTGGTCACTACCAATGTGACCTTGAGAAAGGACTGTTGTAAGTTAAAATGGCTTTGTGAAATCAGGGTTTTGCAGTATTGGACCGTTCATTAAAATGTTCTTGCTTGTTTCAAAAGCTTCTAGATATCTGGCGTTTAATGTTATGCTACTGCCCTTTTTTATGCATTCTGTCATTGGTTTTGCAAGTCTTGCCAGGTTCGGGATAAACTTCCTATAATAACTAAGTAAGCCTATGAACGATTTTATTTCACGAATAGTGCGTGGTATTGGAAATTTCTGGATAGCTTTTATTTTTGTCGGATCCGGTTTTATGCCTTCCGTTGTAACTACGTGTCCTAAAAAAGCAATTTCTTTTCGCGTAAACTCTGATTTGTCCATCTGGACCTTAAAATTTGAACATCTTAACTTTAGAAAGACTATTTCTAGCTTCTCAATATGTTCCTGGAGGGACGTCGAAAATATAATAATGTCATCTAAATACACTAGACAGATTTTTCCAACCAAATCATTTAGGACATTATCCATAACCCTCTGGAAAGCTGAGGGTACGTGTTTTAAGCCAAAAGGCATTCTTACGTATTCGTAGTGACCCTCTTCCACAGTAAAGGCTGTTTTTGATATGTCCCGTGGATCCATTTCAATTTGATGGAAGCCACTTACTAAGTCCAAAGTCGAAAAGTAAAGGCATTTGCCCAGTTTATCCAAGATCTCAGATATATTCGGGAGTGGGTACCTGTGCGAGACGGTTTTCTCATTCAACTTCCTGTAGTCAATGACCAGTCTCCATTTCGTCTTCCCCGATGCGTCCTTCTTTTCTTGAACAATCTATACTCGAGAGCTCCATGGGGAAAAGCTCGGCCTAATAATCCCTTGCTCCAACATCTCTGATATCTGTCTCCGAACTTCCTCTTTGTGAACGAAAGGATACCTGTAAGACCTAGTATGAATAGGAATATCGTCCGTCGTCCTAATTCTGTGTTTTATTTCATTTGCAAACGTCAACTTTTCATCCTCTCTATAAAAGATATCACTATATTTAGTACATACATAGTTTCAAAAGTTTATGCTTTTCTTCGCCATTCAGATGTTCCATTCGGAGTAAGTCAGATAAATTTGCAATTCTTTCACTGTTTGATTTGCAATGCATATTAAAGTTATTAAGTTCGACGAAGTTTTCTGAATCATACGGACTTGTTTTCAGGGTTGCTCTAGGAAAATTGTTTGGTCATTCCCCGTGGGATTAACTACTTCTATTGTACTAAACCAGTCTTTCGCAAAGCATATGCCTGGAGAAATAAATAAGCCGTTGTCCAAAGTTATTGTATTTAACATAATATCTCCTTCCTCAGAATCAACTGGCACTTTTACGATTTGTTTCGAATTTGCCTCTGTTGTGAATTTATCAGAGGAAAAATTTGGTTTCATTTTAAGAGGTATTGTAATGTTATTTGTAAATAGTATTTTATTTTCAAGATCAATTTTAGCTTTAATTTTTGTCAGAAAATCTAAGCCTAACAGTCCGTCAAAATAATCATGGAACTTAAAAACTAAGAATGTAAGAGTTCCTGTTTTCCTAATTTCTTTGAAAATAGGTAATGTCACTTGCGTGTCAAATTAAATATTTATGTAACATAGCAGATATAGTTATTGGAATACATTTCTTGATATCTAAGGGATTTATAAATTCCGGGTTTATAAATGAAGAAAAATCTCCGGTATCTATTAGGAATCTTAATTGTCTGCCAAATGGAGAGCTTATACTAATATGGGGTAAAATACTACCATGTTTATTGCAGTCTATATATCCTGTTTGTTTCTTGAGGCTAACTGTAAAAAATCCTGATTATCGTCAATATTATAATTTTCATATTGGTCCAGGTTTATCTTGTTAGCATGGTCAAGACATAGGATAGAGCTTTCATTTCGAAGACTTTTAAATTCGTTAATATTATTCATTTAATTCCTATTTATTATCCTACTAAATTGAGTGCTTGGGCTAATTTTAAATTTGTTTGTGCCCTTTTCAAATTTTGAAAATCCACTACCGGTATCCATAGGTTCTGATTGCCTCCAATTTGTTTGTCTCGAAAAATTATCGAAGCGTTGGCTGGGTTTAAAATTTGGAAAATTCTCGCGGTGCACTTGGGAATTTTGGGGTAACAAATTACGATTCTGATTGTTTGAATTTGGCTCAAAATTATTGTTATTAACATAGTAAGATCTGGTTGAAAAATTAGAATATCTTTTAGGTTGGTAATAATTTTCTTGTCTTGGTGCATTATTTACAAATTTTTGTGAATATTTAGGATATGGATTATATTGGTAATTTGGTTTCCATTGAGGATATTTGGGTTTATTCAAATTGGACCTAATATAATGAATATTCTTTTCTCTGATGCAGTAGTCAAGGGCAATCGGCAATGATTCTGGTCCCATTGCTCTAATCGTAGATCCCATAGGTTCCCGTAAACCCGACAAAAATGAGTTTAGGCACATTTCAGAAAATAGATTTCTCTTTGCATTTATTACATTAATGTCGGACTCATGGATAGATAAACCATTAGACAAGGCTGATTGGATTTCCATTATTTCGCTGTAATATTTTTCAATCGGTTTGCCGTATTGTTTTAGACAATGAAGATCTCTAATTAGGGATGTTTCTGTTCTTTTGACTGAATAATGCGACATCAAGTTTCCTCTGATCTCATCCCAATTGAGGGATGTGCCATATTTTGGGTAGGTCCTTGATTGCATCTGGAATTCTAAGTGAGTTAAAAATGTCGATATTATTCATGTTGTTACTATTAGTTGTCGTTTGCGTCCCTGATATACTTGGAACTTCTGTATTTGAAAGCATATTAAAATTTAATGTAATGTCCTCGGATATAACGGGTAGTCTTCTTGACTTAAAAATCTTAAAACTTTTAGGATATGGAAAATATCTAGATTTTCTACTCATCAAAAATAATAGCTTGTTTTATTTACATAAGATAATTTGGTTCCGATTGAGAGGAATTTGGAATCAAATAATGTCTACACAAAAATTATTTAATTCGATTTTTTTTATACAGGGTGGCCGATGAATTTTGCTACATTAAGAAACTGAAATAATTTTTTTTCAGTGTATGGAATTCAATTTTTCTTTTATTCATGTTAAAGCTCATTCAAATTCATTAAATATAGCTTAATTAGTTTTAAAAATAATGGAATTTAAATGCCCCCCTACTCGTTGATGCATGTGCGGGATCTTACCAAAAAGTTGTTCTTTACTGCTTGGAGAGTTGAGACAGGAATAGCCGCAATTGTTTCTCGAATGGATTGCCTTAGTTCATTCAAATTTGTTGGTTCTGTTTCGTAGACTTCCTGGTTGCAATAACCCCACAAGAAAAAGTCAGGTGCAGTCAGGTCAGGCGACCTGGGTGGCCAACGGAATGTGGAGTTTCTGGATATCAGCTTATTGGGAAATTTTCGTCGCAATTCTGTCATAACAGGTTGGGCTATGTGAGGAGCTGCACCATCTTGCTGAAACCACACAGAGTGGAAAGAAATTCTCATTCGGCGTAATTCTGGATAGAAAAACTCTCTCAACATGCTCAAGTAACGGTCTCCAGTAACCGTAACGGTGTGACCGTTTTCTTCGAAGAAGTAGGGCCCGACAATGCAGCGTGATGAAACTGCACACCACACTGTGACACGAAGTGGATGCAATTCCGTCTCATGGAGTATCTGTGGGTTGGAAGCACTCCATATTCGACAATTTTGTTTGTTTATGTTGCCATTTAAATCGAAATGGGTCTCGCCAGACATGAAAAGACAGTTCAACATGTTTCAATCCTCTTCCACCATTTGAAGTATCTTCTGGCAAAATTCCAAGCGAATCGGCAAGTCTGCAGCGTTCAGTTTGTTGGCCATTTGAATTTTATATGGGAATAAGTCCAAATCTTTGTGCATAATTGACTGTAATGACTGTCTGCTTACACCCATTTCAGCGGATAAGCTTCTTGTCGAAACACGTGGATTGTTTTGTATGGCAGCAGCTACAGCAGCGATTGTTTACTCCGTTCGAACTGAAGGGTTTCGATGGTAAGGTCTTCTCTTGACTGTCCCATGCTCGGCAAAATTGTTTACAAGTCTTATTATGGTCCATCTGCCCGGAGGATTGCCGCCAAACGTGCGCCTATACTCTCTTTGAACCGAAACTACGGACTCCAGTGCGTGATAGCGGCGGACAATCCAAATTCTTGTTTCAGTGTTCCAGTTAACCATTTTTGTTAAATGTAAAAGTCAATCTGCAAAATAAAAAAAAGTTAACCAGATTCATTAAATAGAAAAAAAGTTATTTAATTTTTTTTTTGGTAGCGGCTTTCATCAGCCACCCGTATTATATATATGTAATTTATTTTTTATTTAACTTTTCCACTTCTTCCTTTTTAATTTTTTATTTTGGCAATGTATGTTATATTTTCTTTTAAGTTGTAAAGATTATATTTTTTAATGATCTTTCCAAGTGCGTATAAATAAATGGTTGAAAATTTTTTCTTTTGAGTTAATATATTATTATTTAAATTTTTTTTAAATTTCATCTACATACGTTGCCACACGTGAGTAATCCGATGTCAGATGGTGGCAGTAGAAGCTTCCCACACGTTTCTTTTGCTCAAGTTCATATATTTTTACTAGCTTTTATGTTACAATGTTTTATGCAATAACAAATTTTATTACAGAAACAAAACCAAAAATTTACGAATTTCTTGTTTTCTTCTAAGAATTCTTTTTGGAACCGCCAAATCCAGAAAATCCCATAATAGCTGCCATATCATCAGATAAACCGCCACCCAATAGATCGGTATCACTGGCTTTCCTTTTACGCTCTTTCCGTTTCTCTTTTCGATGCTCCTTGTAACGTTCTTCCTCCTCTTTAGCTTCACGTAGGCGCCGTTCCAAGTCGTAATCTTTTTGTTTTTCTTCCATCTTTTTTTTATTCGCTTGAAATCGTTCTTTTACTTGATCGACAGTACTGCGCTCCACTTTCATGGACATGCCCAAATTACGTTGATGTTTTTTGCCATTGATATGATCAAGAAAATTAATTGAGTCTTTAACGACACAGTCGCATACATTACAATAGTAGCCACCAGATTGTGAGGTATGAGTGTTCTTGTTTATAACAACGCTTTTTCCGAGTTTACTGTCAAGATCGACTTTGTAGTCCCGCCGCTTTAGGTTCTCGCGTTGTATGGGTTCTTCATCCTTTGGATTTGCCTTAGCCGTCTGGTTTTGTAACCTTTCCTGTGCCAGTCGTTGGTATTCTGTCTTATCCCATTTTCGACGATGATCATCCGGTCGCATAGACATTATAAACAACTTATTTAAAAACCTTCTTTTATTTACAAATATAATTCGACAAATTATCACAACTCAAGACAAGGCTCGAAGGACCAAATGTTTATAACTCAACAAAGATTTTTGTCTACCTTACCGCTGGTGTTTCCTTCTACGTGAACTATTTTAGTCTGATTTTATTTAGTATTTTCACGTATTTATATATAATTTTTAGAACTATCTTAACTATCTTAATATATGTGTATGTGTGTATGTTCATATTTTGTTTATGCTACCTGGTATGGTGTTGTTTTCAACCTATGTTATGTGACCTTGGGTTTGTTTTAATGTGAGTACATTTACAAGCAGTTGCTAAAATGTATTCTAAGGACCCATGGGTTGTCATTTGCAAACATCTTATCCTTAGTAATGTTTGTGTTATTGTCTGTTGAATGCTATTGTTTTGCATAACAATGCATTTTAAGTATGTTTATGTATATGTGTATGTATGTATGTTCAATATATTTGAACATAATTATATAATATTAGTGGACTGTATCAATAGTAAGATTTAACAATTGTGAAATATATAAAAGTTTTTAAATATAATGTTGTTGTCCGTCCTTTGGCAGCAACGAACATGTTCAATTTTGAACATGCTCCCGGGCGACAAAAGTAACTACAGTTTGTGATCGTGTCATGTTCGCCAACTAAGTGACGTTCACGATAACTATGCACCTTTCTGTGTTGAATTAATGATAGTTTGCTCATAACTATTTCTGCAACTTCGTTACAACGGTATCCTGCTGACTTTTCATTTTTCACATCGGACGACGGTGTACCTTTGATGTGACACTTCTTTTTTTGTACCTTAGTATTCTCCTCCTAAGAAGAAGAAGAAGTATTCTCCTCTTCACTGCCTTTCTCTTTCGGTAATTGTTCAATGTGTTTGATTGGTAGACATGCCATCCGTTTCTTCTTCTTGGCCTTTGGATTTAGTACTGCATCTTCCATTGTCATACCTCCATCGTCAGCGACTTTAATTGTCTTGTCTTCATTTGGCTCTTCATCAGGCGGGTCAAGATCCATTGTTTCATCTGTAAAAAGATAACCATTCTCCCTACTTCCTCCGAACAGGAGGACTCTCCCGGGGAATAACCTGCCTCTTCAAGTTTTCTCTTACCGTGGTTGTTATCATCGCTTGTTTAAAATCATTATCTAAATTTTTAACTGCTTCTACATTGATTTTATTTTCGTTCATTGAGGAGGTGCTTGCTTTAACCTCCTCTTTAGTTTTCTTCGTTTCTGCCAGGATCCATGGTTTTTGATTAGTTGTCGACTTGTTGTTAGCTACCATTAAGGCGTGTTCTTCTGTTGTCTCATCAACTTCAACATCTCTTTCTGCAAGATATTTCATCTCATCTTTTGCATTCTCCTCAATTTTAAAAGGAGACATTTTATTGTTTAAATCATTAAATGTGCGTTGCTCCTCAAAAGTAGTTTCCTCTACGCGCAGCTTGTTTTCTTTCGATATATTATCTACGCGCAGCTTCTCAAATGTAATTTCTTCGCGCAGCTTGCGAATGTCATCAACGCAAATCGCTGTTGGTAAGTAGATATCTATGTAGATGACACCGGGCACTTGGAATATGATAGTAATTCAAAGATATAATTGAAATAGAAAACATGTATTAATATTTATAAAACTATTTTATAAGAATTTAAAACAAAACTACCATAACTTACCAACAGCGATTTGTTTATAACTTCGGCTGCAAAACTTCGGAGCAATCGTCTTGGCTTCACACCATTGCCGCTCTGATATAATTGCAATTAATAATTTCGGTGAATTGCCTACAAAATGTTAAATATTTCAGACTAAAATAGTTCACGTAGAATGAAACACTTCTCGTAGAATGAAATAGTTCTCAGCTTAAATATACATATGTAAGTCTTTATTTTCCCCCAACCAGTGGTAAGGATCTAAAGCATCTTATTTAAGTTTAAAAGTTTGATCTTACAAATCAAACAATTTGATTATAATTCAAACATTTGGTTCTTCGAGCCGGATAAGCAGCTCGAGCCAAAATTGTAAGACCTGTATGAATAAAATACAGGCAATATACACACGTAAAAGTCCTATTATATATGAATGTATATAGGCAAAAGAATAAGAAATTGTAAGACGGGTCCATATTCCCGCATATTCATTTGATCACATAAGCCGTTTTAGTACGAAACTAAATATAGTTAAAACAAGAAAAAACGTTAACTTCGGTTGCACCGAAGCTAATATACCCTTTACAGGTACATTTCTTTTAGTAACTATGTGTTCAGTTTGTATGGAAGCTATATGCTATAATTAACAAATCAAACCAATTTGAGATTACATTGTTGCCTTCAAAAATAATTGGTACCTTCGAACCGGATACATTGTCAGCTGTGAAGAGTTTTCCATGTAAGACCTGTATGAACAAATGAGCAGGCTGGAAGAGAAAATGACGTTTGCAAAATTTGAGGGACTAGTTCGTATATATACAGACGGACGGACGGACATGGTTAAATCGACCCAGCTCAACAATCTGATCATTTATATATATACTTTATAGGGGCTCTGACGATCCCTTCTGTGTGTTACAAACATCGTGACAAACTTAACATACCCTGTTCAGGGTATAAAAAGCTAAAAAACATGCTTTTAAAGCATATCAAACTAAATAGTGAAAAATAATTTTTTGTATAAACTAACAATAATAATGAAGGAAAAATTCCTGCATTATTGTGAAAATAGCGTCGATATATGAAAAATATGTCACAAAGCACCCCAATAATTCCAGAAATTTTTCTGCTACGGAGTAGTAAATGAAAACACTGGTTGCGTCCATTTGCCAGTCCAGTTGCCGATCACTGTTCTAGCCTATTCAAGATAATGGTTCTGCGCGAGCTCTTGCTGCAAATCGTAGAATTCGGCCCGTTGTTGGGAAAGCTCCGTTCGAGTCCAGCCGAATTAACCTCCGTGCTGTAAATCATCCAAGGGGCACGGGAGTCGCATAACATCTTGGATTAAGAGGTGATAGCTCTTGGTCGCCGCACACATCTGCTTCTGCCAACTTCCAGAAGAGATGCTATGCAGCACCGCTCATGAAGGTTGCCGTAAAATAAGTTAAATCACTATACATATATTGTACTATATCCTACGGCTCTATAGGTTCGACGTCCAAATTTCTTCTCCAGGTTAAAGCCCTGTGGATTCCAATTGATGAAGTTCCGACGATTGTGTCTGGATCTCATCTTATTCAATATTTAATGTACTATACCTGTGATTAATATTAGACTCATGGCTTGAATTTAAGCAACTTTAAGTGCTTAAAATTTTATTCGATCTAGCTTAAGTGTACTCTAGTCGTTGCTTAAATTCAAGCC
The DNA here is from genome assembly GCF_016617805.1 of Bactrocera tryoni. Taxonomy (NCBI): domain Eukaryota; kingdom Metazoa; phylum Arthropoda; class Insecta; order Diptera; family Tephritidae; genus Bactrocera; species Bactrocera tryoni. The sequence continues at coordinate 44,053,343 of NC_052499.1, forward strand.
TTTAGTCTAATATTACCCACAGGTAAAGTACATTAAATATTGAATAAGATGAGATCAAAACATAATTTTTTTTTTTTTTTCAAGAATGATGGCAACTAAGGACTGCGTGCGTCCCAGAAGCCGATTATTACTTGCAAAAGTAATAAGATCGCTTTATATGTGCAGCTCCAAGATGAATACAGACTATACCGAAGCCCGAAGTAATAGCCCATTTACATCTATGTGACGAATTCGCTAGAATCGCATTCAATGGGGCAGCTTCTTTAAAAAAATATGATCGGACAAACGCATGCCCAGCGTTTGGAACTTAAGTATGCCCTGCTCAATACACAAAAAAGGAAACCCCACAAACTTCGCTAACTACCGTGAGATAAGCTACCTCAACATCGGGAATAAAGTTCTGTCGAGCGTATTGTGTGAAAGATTAAAGCCCACCGTCAACAAACTGATTGGACCTTATCAGTGTGGCTTTAGACCTGGCAAATCAATAACCGACCAGATATTCACCATGCGCCAAATCTTGGAAAAGACCCGTGTGAAGAAAGTCGTCACACACCACTTCTTCGTTGATTTCACAGCTGCAAAGGAGCTGCCTTTATGCCACGACTTCTGAATTTGTCATTCCCGCAACATTAATACGGCTGTGTAAACTGACGTTGAGTAATACCAAAAGTTTCGTCAGGATCAATCTGCTCTTGGAGAAAATAATTCGAGCTGCAGAACTTAATCGAGCGGGTACAATCTTCTATAAGAGTGTACAGCTGCTGGCGTATGCTGCTGATATTGATATCATTGGCCTCAAAACCGCGCTGTTCTGTGTTCTCCAAACTAGATAAGGAAGCGAAGCAGATGGGTCTGGCAGTGAACGAGGGCAAGACGAAATATCTCCTGTCATCAAACAAACAGTCGTCCCACTCGCGACTAGGCTCTCACGTCACAACTGTCAATGTGTTTAACGTGGGTATCTGCCTACGAAGGCTCAAATCCACGGTGCTATCTATTGCTAGTAGCACATAGATCAAATTAATGCGTTGATCAGCGCCCCAAAGCGTAAGTGCATGCACGACACTACACTCTGGAAGAAACCAAGGTATGGTGCTCGCCCCACACACATACACTTTGGTTCCAATCGGAAGTTCGGGTGCAAACCAAAGAAACACCTAGCCACCTTGGTCAGTTCCAGGCCCATCTAAAACCTCTGCCGTACTCTGGGTCCGGCACCCGGCCGCGGTGCGACTCCACACTGGACAATTGCCCTTCCTGCATTTAGGTGTAAACCACAGCCACCACGAATCTCCCAAAGGGCCCAAGACCCAATGAGCAGACTGAAGCGAAACTTCAGGGGCGGCTGCTCCCCGTGGTACCATGTTTTAGTCTTTGGTGTGACCTGTAGCCCAAGCTTGCGCTTAAGCTACTGCCAGTCGAGCCCCCAAAAATTCCGAGGAATTCTTAAGAACCCGACTGTATGATTTTTGTTATCCCTTTCATTTTTGTGTTTGTTTATATAATCGCAAACCCATTCAATGAACTGATAGTATTTCAATATAGCACTTTTCTGACATCTCTGACCATGCCGACATTCAATAAACCAGACATGTGAATGTCGGACTTAATGCAATTGGATTTTAGTCGCCTCCTACGACAGGCATGCCTTACCGCGGGAATATTCTTATCTCCCTCCCCGCAGGGAGATCACTGTTGACAGTCATAACTTCGAACTTGTAGACAATTTCGTCTATCTTGGAACCAGCATTAACAACAACAGTAATATCAGCCTCGAAATCCAACGCGGAATAACTCTTGCCAACAGGTGCTACTTCGAACTGAGTAGGCAATTGAGAAGTAAAGTCCTCTCTCGACGAACAAAAACCAAACTCTATAAGTCACTCATTATTCCCGTCCTGCTATATGATGCAGATTCATGGACGATGATAACAACTGATGAGTCGACATTGCGAGTTTTCGGGAGAACGATTCTGCAAAAGATTTATGGTCATTTGCGCGTTGGCCACGGCGAATACTGCATTCAATGGAACGATGACCTGTATGAGATATACGACGGCATTGACATAGTTCACTCCAGCTCTGAAAGTATTCGAGGAAAACTTTCACTCCGTTGGAAGGGCCAGGTGGAGTAGAACCTGTCTTCGCTTGGCATTTCCACTTGGCGTCACGTAGCGAAAAGAAGAAACGACTGGCGCGCTATTAACTCGGCTATAATCGCATAAGCGGTTTCTACGCCAGTAAAGAAGAAGACTTGGGTAATTTGCCACGAAGTGACTTCAAGGAAAAATATTGTAATATAAACACGAAATACTTTTCATTATGTGAACAGGGTAAATGGTACCGTAAACGCAGATAGGCCTTCCTTTCAAAACTCTAACAGATCCCCACAATTATGTATAAAGTAAAAAAAAAAATAGTTTCTGCAGTCAATTAATAAAGAATGACAATTTTTATGTACTCTCCAAGTGAATAAACATAATTAAATAAGGAAACTTAATTCGGCGGTGATGCAGCGATCTAAAAGTACTTAAATACGAAGGAAATGAGAATGAGAATTTACTGTAGAGCTGCTATTGGAAAAGCCTGTGGCCAATTTGAACCTTGTAAAAGAGTGAAAGAAAAATATAGATAGAATAAATAACAAATTGAGATTGAAATGAAATCAATTTATAATAACACATATGTGAGTATACCTAAATTGAAATGGGATTTCAAGAAGTACTGCTAAATATAGTAGTAACGGAAGATCCGTGATATGAGGAGTTCCAAATCGATCGATCTATAAGAAATACGAGAAGGAGATGTAAGAATATTAGTAGGTATTGGCGGTTTGACTCCAAGGACACCATTCACCAGAAAGGATTTGATGAATTTAATATATGGTACCGTAAATGAAGACAGACCAATCATCTTTAAAAGCATTATAATAATGCATAAGTTAAAAAATAGATATAAGTATAAACATTCAAGTGAGAGTGAGAATTCACTGCAGTACTAATTGGGAAAAATGTTCTAATTTAGGAACATATGGCATAAGGAAATGGACCAACGAAAAGGAAAAACGACTGACGCGCTGTTGTTAACTCGGCTATAATCTCGTAAGAGGTTTTCACGCCCGCAAAGAAGAACAACGATACATCCATTTGTCTTCGAAAGTCGCAACCGAGCTACGGCCCAAAATCTATTAAACGAAAACTTTATTCAAAATTTGATTTAGCACAATGATGCTTACATGTATGTGTGCTCACATGATGTACAGGGTGTTGAAAGTATTTAGGTCCTCTCTGCGCACCGAAAGATAGGTGAATATTCTTTTCTCATACCAACGATGCACGCAGCACTTTAGTTGATTCTCCTTTGTAGGGATTATTCAAAGAAAGCTAAGAGCAGGCCTTTGCTATTGCAAAAAACCATATGGCATCTGGTACTGTGACACATGATGACATATCACTAATTGAAACGCGAGTGGTTAAGCCCGAGGAAATTTCCGATGATTCCATATATTTATTTTGGTCTAATGAAGAATTCCAATTAAGGCTATCCTGTCAGAGCTAAATCCAGGCGATCAAGAAACTTTTTTAGACAATATGCCTGTAGAAAACTTGGATTATAACCGATTAATTATAGCACTAGGTGAAGGGATGCGCTTTTAACTGCTAAAGACTCATTTAAAGGAATAGGAAGAAGCTGAAATGAGAATGTTTTGGAAGATGTTAAACTTTTTAAAACTTCTGAGACGCAGTTACTGCCCTATCAATTGATCTTTTCCAACAACTCTATGGATTAAATACTTGGAACCTTCTGTTGGTTTGATAACACGATCAAAAAAACATCATCGTCATAATGTATAATTAAAAAAATGTATGTACATTAGAGAAAAAATTAAATAAAGAATCAGAGTAAATACTGAACTCTCTGAGTACAGAAGTTATTTACTGGGTTTCTGTACAATATGCGATATAGTGATGTCCACCGATTTTCACTTTTTATATGGTATGATTTTAAAGCATTTATATCCGTGAAATGAAATAATGTGATTTAGTGCTGAGAATAAATATACTTTTCTTGTAATAACATAATATAATAAATTAATTTCACAATTTCACCTTTAACAAAATAACAAACTTCTAAGGAAAATCACAGACGCTTTTACATTGATAGTTTTAGTTAGACGTTGCATACTTTTAGGGACAGTTTTTTACTTTAAACTGTTAAGAAGGGTGTTTTAACTTCTTTGGACTTCATCAACGGCATCGTGTCATTTTTTATTTGATAATAATAGTTTTTTTTTTATTATTCAATTTACTCGTACATATTTTCATACTTCGGCGGTGCTGCTGATGTGAGGGCTTCAGTTGTTGCGAACATTCCAAAGTGATTAGACGTGTTGGAAAAAAGCGAATACAACATTGGGCATAAACGATTGAATTCAAGGTTATTGAATTGCATCCGAAAGAATTGACTCAACTGAAATTCTAATGGTGGCGATGGAGCAAGTTTAAAACTTCCAACACTATTATTGAAGAAAGCTGGCAAGAAATAATAAATAATAAAAAAGAAATTATAATGACTTCTTTGTTATATTCTTCTCCTTTATAGTTGCGTTCTGTTATTTAGTGATCATCGCAAAAATTTTCAGATATAATCCTCATCAAAGTTAAGTCTGTCATAAGTCTTCGCGTCGATATCCAGATACGCGCCCATGTCGCACAAGCGACATAGTAACAGTAGCCGGAAAAAGAAATAGACCGAAAACGATATTTTAGAATATGTATGTATATACTCTAAAGTTCCTTCCTTCCTCACAACCTTTGTGGCCACCATATCTACAATTATGTGAAACACTCGGTAAGAGTTGTGAAAGTTGAAATGTCTAACATTTCAGTTTTTTAGATGACGGAGCACTCACCAGCTTGATAGCATTTATTTATTAATTCTATACACGCGCGAGTGGAAGCCGAAGGCGCCATTGCTCTGCTTAGTTGGACGAAGGATCTCCCGCAACCTCTCTTAATTCATCCATCTGCTCGCGAAGGTGGGCATTCTCCGTAATACTCAGGTTATTATGAGTAATTTCCGGACAGCCAAACTCCTTCAGTCGTTATTATCACTCAATCCCAGCTTAGGTAATCTAAAACTCCCTTGAAGTCAAAAAATATACCAAGAACGCTCAATCACTTTTTTACGACCGCCCATTATGAAAATTTTTCCATTTAATGTCACTGCATCGGCATCACAACGTTCAAAAATCAATCTTTCCATGAATTTCCAACTATGGGACAGATTTGCAGTTGCGACAATGAGGCGCGTTGACGCAACCGGCAGCTCTGTGACCGTCCGGACCGCACATCTAGCAGACATCGGACTTGGCCCGGTGGTCGAAGTTCATGCACCGGAAACAACCGGCAAAAGGGCTGTCCATGCACCTCTATGCCCCCAAAAGAGTGGACATTAATTTGTCTTCGAGGATGACGATCGTTTTACCATCAGCCGCCACTTTCCAGGGGCGACTCACCATCCTGACATTACATTTTTTAGCCTCTGGGCTGAACTCTCGTAGGTTCAGGCGGAAAAATTCCTTCATGAACTCTTTGTGCGAAATTTCTGTTTGCACGCCCTGCACAACAACCCTCGGTCCCAACTTGCGATTTACGGTCGCCTTCAGACCGACCTCGCCAAACTATGTGTTATTGGCCACCTTCTCCCTCTCCATGACTGAGTGGGTACGGATAATCATATCGTACACACGCACGCCAAAAGAAGGTCCCACTTTCTCCACCTTTTTTGCCACCACCTTTGATGAGACGGCAGGAGCCTTGATCCTGACTACCACCTACCAGGTCTATTGCTTCTAGCACGAGTACCGGGTGCAGGCGCCGAAGCCGCAGGAGCCGTTATAGCTCTGGTCGATGGACCCATTAAACCCTATTTTTTGGAAGGCATCCACCTGTACGTGAAGGTGTGTTTCTGTGATCACTACCATCAATTGTGATTCATACCTCGAGGCGAGCTCCATGAATCCCTTCATGGGTTTCGCCGAACACCATGGCAACTGTTACAGCTTTAAGCGCTGCAACGTGGCTGATAGCGCCACCCCCAACTGTACAATCCTTATTTCCGCGAGCGGAATTTCCATTAGCATGTACCTCCCTTTTTCTTCAATGTCTTATTTCGCGTTAGTTTCGGATTTCTTCATCTTGGTTGCGTCTCTCTCTCCGGATTTGACCGGTGCCGAGCTCAAGCGGGCCTTCTTTCGCGGTGAGGGCTTTAGGGGTTGTTCCACATCATCCTCTGATCGTCTGATGATGGCTTTACGGGGACCACCGTAGGCCCTGAGTCCTCACTTTCCCCGAAGATTCACTAATCACTAAAAAGTGTAAAAATGCTCTATAAACCGCAACCACCGCGCACACGCCCGTTCGCTTTAACATTCAACAAGTAATATAAATCAAAATTAAAGTATGTCAATGTCGTCGTATATCTCGTACAGCTCTTCGTTCCATCGAATGCGAGGCAATGGCAAGTGTTTTCAATCCGCAAAGGACCATAAATCTTTCGCAGAACTTTTCTGTCGAAAACTTTTAATGTGCTTGTGCACCACACAGCAGGGTGAATGAGTGACTTATAGAGTTTGTTTTTTGTTCTTCAAGAGCTTAGTGGCCTCCATAACACTATAAGGTAGGAATATTTTTCTTAAACATTTTATTGTGCTTATTTGTTCAAAAATCACCCCACAGTATTCACTAACAACAAATTAAAAACAAAGTTTTCACAAGGAGGAATATGACAAAACTAACGGGAAGCCGGCTGGTTCATTAAAACGGTGTGGAAAACCGAAATGACGATAACTCACAATTCTTACTGGAACTGCAACCGCAATCTTATAAAGTAAACGCGACAATAAAGAAGTTGAACTTCTGGACTTTCTTACTTGACTATTGTTTCCATTGTTAACTATATAATTAATTTCGATTCAAACCATGCTTTAGGTCTATAAAATTCCGACCGTTTCTCGCTTTCTTGTCTTAGCATTGCCATTGTAAGGCACAAAAAATAAGACAGTGGGAAAAATGGAACACATGAAAGCGCCCCGGGCAGTCAAGAATTCAAGGAATGAAGAATTTGTCATAAAAAGATGCGTTTATACGGGAAAATGTAATTTTTCTATTGCAGTTATTAGGGACCACCATGGATTAGTAAGGTCAATTAGATATTGTAATTTAATTTTATTATATATTTTATACTAAAATCGCATTAAATAATAAATTTTCCCAATTTCTAAAAAGTTTTAGTTAGACATAATAACAATGTACACAAATGAATTTATTTAAGTAGAAATATTTTTTAGACATATGTATCGGGTGATTTTTTAAGAGCTTGATAACTTTTTTTTAAAAAAAAACGCATAAAATTTGCAAAATCTCATCGGTTCTTTATTTGAAACGTTAGATTGGTTCATGACATTTACTTTTTGAAGATAATTTCGTTTAAATGCTTGACCGCGGTCATGCGTCTTAGGTGGTCCTTATCTGAAAGTCCAATTTTGGGCAACTTTTTCGAGCATTTTTGAATAGCCCGGAATTTCTTCGGAAATGTTGTCTTCCCAAAGCTGGAATAGTTGCTGGCTTATTTCTGTAGACTTTAGACTTGACGTAGCCCCACCTAAAGGCGTTAAATCTGCATCTTGGTGGCTAACTTACGGGTCTTAGAATGGTGATGGTTCAGTTCTTCCATTTTTCAACAGTAGCATCGAACGATAGCGATCGCCATTCACCGTAACGTTGCGTCCAACAGCATCTTTGAAAAAATACGGTCCAATGATTCCACCAGCGTACAAACCACACCAAACAGTGCATTTTTCACCCCAAATGCGGCAATTTTGCTTATTTACGTAGCCATTCAACCAGAAATGAGCCTCATCGCTGAACAAAATTTGTCGATAAAAAAGCGGATTTTCTGCCAACTTTTCTAGGGCCCATTCACTGAAAATTTCTTGATTGGACTTTCCGAATGGACCACCTAAGACGCAGCCGCGGTCAACATTTAAATGAAATTATCTTCAAAAAGTAAATGTCATGAACCAATCTAACGTTTCAAATAAAGAACCGATGAGATTTTGCAAATTTTATGCGTTTTTTTTAAAACAAAGTTATCAAGCTCTTAAAAAATCACCCGATATATCGGGTGATCCAAGTGGGCCAATATTTTTTACATCAAACGCTATGACTGCACAGTATTCTTTATTGTATACAGATAAATTGATGTAATTTATCTACTTCTATAGCAGTTTCTGCAAGACCTGTGTCGTTACCTTTCCCAGACCTTTGTGTAAATATGTAGCTCCACAAATGGTTTTGCGTTGCACTTCACTGCCAGCTTCAGGGCTCTGTTCGGGATACCATCCAGGGCTGGTGCTTTGGAATTTCGAACCGTTCAGCAGGTTGCACTACTTTCAGATCATTTACTTTTGCCGCATATGTGGGATGTGCCTTTTTTTTAAGTTAAGTAGGGAATAGCGTTTCTGCCACAGTTCTAAGCAACAAAAGACAGTTATATGCTTGTCCCTTGCCCTCTATCTTTCCCATTACGATTTTATACGCCTCGCCCTAGGGGGTTTTCTTGAAGATTTCACGCAGTCTCATACAATCGCTGCGGCCTATGCTACGTTGAAGTCAGGGCCTCGCTTTGTGTCACTCGCTTCTCAGAACATTGATTTCGTTCCACCAGTTTGATTACTTCTGGTTATATCGGCATCGCAGGCTTTGGTAATATGTTCTATCAACAGGTTGGCCTGATGGTCTACGTCCTTTAGGTTTTCGTCCAGCATAAATTGGAAAAGTTCCTGGTCTAGTTTTTCAATTTCCCATCGTTCCGACTGTACTTTTTAGCTAAAACAGTGACAGTGACAGTGTCAGTAACAGTGCTTTCCCACTCGGGGAAATTTAGTCAGGCGAAATGCCTAAAATAAAGAGGAAGGCGAGCAAATCCCGTGAAGAAACGGAGGAATATGTGACGACGGTGGAAGTGGAGGCTTCCTCAGACTCCGAAGGAGGAAGGCCCTCGAGGCCGCCACCGCCGAAAAGGAAGGCCAACAAAAAGGCGCCAACGAAGGAGGAGGAGAAGTGCAGAAGCAGTTGCTCCTCGGATAGTGACAGCAGTGACAGCAGTGCAGCAAGCACTGCCAAGGATGCCAGGGATGTCGGCTCGAACAGAAGCGGCGGTGAGGAGAAACGCCCAGCTAGCGAAGGCGTAGCGCAGAAGACAACAGCGGCTAATGTAAGTACCACAAAAATTGAGGGTAGGGGTGACCCGATAACAGCTATGAAAGCTATAACCGGGGACATACATGATATTTTTGTAGAGGCGGGCTTGGGTGGTCCAACAACAAGAAGATTGTTGGACCTTTCATCACTGTATGAGGAGATCCTCATGACCGTGATAACGGAGAACGCCCATCTCCGTGGGCAAGTTGACGCCCTAAAGGGAGATTGTGGTCCATCCCACATGTATGCACAGGCAGTAGCATCACCTTCGGCGCCTGCCCCACCGGCGCCTGTTCTGGAGGCAATAGCGCCAAAGGTGCCACGACCAACAGAGACTTGGGCTCTAGTCGTAAGGAGCAAGGGTCCTGCCACCTCATCCAAGGAGGTGGCCAGGAAGGTTGTGAAGGAAGTGGGTCCTTCTCTTGGCGTGCGTGTGCATGCCTTGAAACCGATCAAGGGTGGTGGTGTGGTCATCCGTACCCCCTCCATCAAGGAGAGGGAGAAGGTTATGAACAATAAAAAGTTCGAGGAGGTCGGTTTTGGTGTGACCGTTAACCAGAGGATGGGACAGAGGGTACTTGTGCAGGGTGTGCACACCGAGCTTAAGCTTGAAGAGTTCATGGAGGAACTCTTCGAGAACAACGTTAAGGAGAAATGTCCTTGGGCGAAAAAAGCCGACGTCAGGGTTGTAAGCAAAGCTGATGCTACGACGAACGTCGTCCTTGAAGGAGATGACAAAGTCATGTCAACTCTTTTGGAGGTAGGAAGAATCTATGTGAAGTGGTTCTCCTACCGCGTTCGTGCCGATAGCCCAGTAGCCGGTTGTTTCCGGTGTATGGGCTTCGACCACCGGGTTGCGGATTGTCGGGCCAAGTCCGATGTCTGCCGGAGGTGTGGCCAAGAGGGTCACAAAGCTGCACGTTGCAACCGCATTGTCGCAACTGCCACTTCAAGGGTAAGCCGGCTGGACATCTTATGATGTCCGCTGTTTGCCCAGTATACTGCAGCATAGTGGAGCGCGCACTTGCTAGGCACTAATGGGCGCGCTGTTTCAGCTCAATTGCCAGGGGTCATTTGCCGTAATGTCCGAATTGGGGGAGCTTATGATTGAGGGTGGGTGCGGTGTTGCCTTACTCCAGGAGCCCTACGCCACTAATGGTGTGGTTAGGTTCGTCAGGATCAATCTGCTCTTGGAGAAAATTATTCGAGCTGCAGAACTTAATCGAGCGGGTCCAATCTTCTATAAGAGTGTACAGCTGCTGGCGTATGCTGTTGTTATTGATATCTTTGGCCTCAAAACCGCGCTGTTAGTTCTGCGTTCTCCAAACTAGATAAGGAAGCGAAGCAGATGGGTCTGGCAGTGAACGAGGGCAAGACGAAATATCTCCTGTCATCAAACGAACAATCGTCCCTCTCGCGACTAGGCTCTCACGTCACAGTCATAACTTCGAAGTTGTAGATAATTTCGTCTACCTTGGAACCAGCATTAACAGTAACAACAATGTCAGCCTCGAAATCCAACGCGGAATAACTCTTGCCAACAGGTGCTACTTCGAACTGAGTAGGCAATTGAGAAGTAAAGTCCTCTCTCGACGAACAAAAACCAAACTCTATAAGTCACTCATTATTCCCGTCCTGCTATAGGGTGCAGAGTCTTGGACGATGACAACAACTGATGAGTCGACATTGCGAGTTTTCAAGAGAAATGTTCTGCGAAAGACTTATGGTCCTTTGCGCGTTGGCCACGGCGAATATCGCATTCAATGGAACGATGACCTGTATGAGATATTCGACGGCATTGACATAAGTAGTTCACTCCAGCTCTGAAAGTATTCGAGGAAAAATTTCACTCCGTTGGGAAGACCAGTAAGTACTTAAATATGAAGGAAATGAGAATGAGAATTCACTGTAGAACTGCTATTGGAAAAGCCTGTGGCCAATTTGAACCTTGTAAAAGAGTGAAAGAAAAATATAGATAGAATAAATAACAAATTGAGATTGAAATGAAATCAATTTATAATAACACATACATATGTATGTATACCTAAATTGAAATGGGATTTCAAGAAGTACTGCTGAATATAGTAGTAACGGAAGATCCATGATATGAGGTGTTCCAAATCGATCGATCTATAAGAAATACGAGAAGGAGATGTAAGAATATTAGTAGGTATTGGCGGTTTGACTCCAAGGACACCATTCACCAGAAAGGAGTTGATGAATTTAATATATGGAACCGTAAATGAAGACCAATCACCTTTAAAAGCTTTATAATAATGCATAAATTAAAAAGTAGATATAAGTATAAACATTCAAGTGAGAGTGAGAATTCAGTGCAGTACTAATTGGGAAAAATATTCTAATTTAGGAACATATGGTATAAGGAAATGGACCAACGAAAAGGAAAAACGACTGACGCGCTGTTGTTAACTCGGCTATAATCTCGTAAGAGGTTTCCACGCCCGTAAAGAAGAACAACGGTACATCCATTTGTCTTCGAAAGTCGCAACCGAGCTACGGCCCAAAATCTATTAAACGAAAACTTTATTCAAAATTTGATTTAGCACAATGATGCTTACATGTATGTGTGCTCACATGATGTACAAGGTGTTGAAAGGATTTAGGTCCTCTCTGTGCACCGAAAGATAGGTGAATATTCTTTTCTCATCCCAACGATGCACGCAGCACTTTAGTTGATTCTCCTTTGTAGGGATTATTCAAAGAAAGCTAAGAGCAGGCCTTTGCTATTGCAAAAAAACATATCGCATCTGGTACTGTGACACATGATGACATATCACTAATTGAAACGCGAGTGGTTAAGCCCGAGGAAATTTCCGATGATTCCATATATTTATTTTGGTCCAATGAAGATACGAATAATTGCAATGCCTTTAAGCTCAGTCGAATTCCAATTAAGGCTATCCTGTCAGAGCTAAATCCAGGCGATCAAGAAACTTTTTTAGACAATATGCCTGTAGAAAACTTGGATTATGAACGATTAATTATAGCACTAGGTGAAGGGCTGCGCTTTTAACCGCTAAAGACTCATTTAAAGGAATAGGAAGAAGCTGAAATAAGAATGTTTTGGAAGATGTTAAACTTTTCAAAACTTCTGAGACGCAGGGACTGCCCTATCAATTAATCTTTTCCAACAACTCTGTGGATTAAATACTTGGAACCTTCTGTTGGTTTGATAACACGATCAAAAAAAACATCATCGTCATAATGTATAATTAAAAAAATGTATGTACATTAGAAAAAAAATTAAATAAGGAACCAGAGTAAATACTGAACTCTCTGAGTACAGAAGTTATTTACTGGGTTTCTGTACAATATGCGATATAGTGATGTCCACCGATTTTCACTTTTTATATGGTATGATTTTAATGCATTTATATCCGTCAAATGAAATAATGTGGTTTAGCGCTGAGAATAAATATATGCACGTTTCTTGTAATAACATAATATAATAAATTAATTTCACAATTTCACCTTTAATAAAATAACAAACATCTAAGGAAAATCACAGACGCTTTTACACTGATAGTTTTAGTTAGACGTTGCATACTTTTAGGGACAGTTTTTTACTTTAAACTGTTAAGAAGGGTGTTTTAACTTCTTTGGACTTCATCAACGGCATCGTGTTATTTTTTATTTGATAATAATAGTATTTTTTTATTATTCAATTTACTCGTACATATTTTCATACTTCGGCGGTGCTGCTGATGTTAGGGCTTCAGTTGTTGCGAACATTCCAAAGTGATTAGACGTGTTGGAAAAAAGCGAATACAACATTGGACATAAACGAAATGAATTCAAGGTTACTGAATTGCATCCGAAAGAATTGACTCAACTGAAATTCTAATGGTGGAGGCGATGGAGCAAGTTTAAAACTTCCAACACTATTATTGAAGAAAGCTGACAAGAAATAATAAATAATAAAGAAGAAATTATAATGACTTCTTTGTTATATTCTTCTCCTTTATAGTTGCGTTCTGTTATTTAGTGATCATCGCAAAAATTTTCAGATATAATCCTCATCAAAGTTAAGTCTGTCATAAGTCTTCGCGTCGATATCCAGATACGCGCCCATGTTGCACAAGCGACATAGTAACATTATCCGGAAAAAGAAATAGACCGAAAACGATATTTTAGAATACATATGTATGTATGTATATACTCTAAAGTTCCTTCCTTCCTCACAACCTTTGTGGCCACCATTTCTACAATTATGTGAAACACTCGGTAAGAGTTGTGAAAGTTGAAATGTTTTAAAGCAATGTCTAACATTTCAGTTTTTTAGATGACGGAGCACTCACCAATTTTTCCTTTCAACATACAAATTGCAACGATCGACGGTGAACAGTATTATTGTTGAAACATGTAATGTTTTGAATGAATGAGCTCGATAGCATTTATTTATTAATTCTATACACGCGCAAGTGGAAGCCGAAGGCGCCATTGCTCTGCTTAGTTGGACGAAGGATCTCCCGCAACCTCTCTTAAGGGCATCCATCTGCTCGCGAAGGTGGACATTCTCCGTAATTACTGTTATGATCATGTTATTAAGAGTTATTTCCAGACAGCCAAACTCCTCCAGTCGTTGTATCACTCAATCCCAGCTTAGGTATCGAAAGCTCCCTTGAAGTCAGCAAATATGCCAAGAACGCTTCTTTGCGACAGCCCATTATGTAAATTTTACCATTTAAAGTCACTGCATCGGCATCACATATTTCAAAGATCAAACTTTCCATGAACTCCCAACCATCGGATAGATCAGAATTGGATTATGTAGCCTGTTTAAGCTGCTATGGACCGTAGAAATCCTCTATTGGCTACTCGGGTGGAGTGGCGGCATAGTGAGCGAACTAGGTGGAGGTTACACAGCCATACAGGCTTAGGTCGCATTAGTGCGTCGGTCCCACTTTCTTCCCCACCTTTTTTGCCACCATCTCTTAGGAGGCGGCAAGAACCTTGATCTTGACTACCACCCGCCAGGTCTATTGCCTTCAGCACGGGTGCCGGGGGCAGGCGCCGAAGCCGCAGGAGACGTCATAGCTCTGGTTGATGGACCCACTGAACCCTATTTTTTTGGAAGGCACCCACCTGCCCGCGAAGGTGGGCATTTTTTGTGATCACTGACATCAACGGTGATTCATACCTTGAGGCAAGCTCCATGACCACCCCCAACAATACCATCCTTATTTCCGCAAGCGGAATTTCTTTATTTGCATTTACCTTCATTTTTCTTTCATGTCTTTTTTCGCGGTGTCAGTTTTGGATTTCTTCATCTTGGTAGCGTCATCCATTGCGCCGGTGTCCTTTACGGCAACATCTTCATCCACCTCTCCTGTTTCCACTGCCACTTTCGTTCTCTCCGAAATTGACCGGTACCGAGCCCAAGCGGGACTTCTTTCGCGCTGGGGGCTTTAGGGGTTGCCCCACATCATCCTCTGATCGTCTGATGATGGCTCCTCACTTTCCTCGAAGAATCACTAATCACTATCATTGTGTAAAAACGCTCTACATATGAACAGCAAGGATCCGCGCACACGACCGTTCACTTGAACATTCAACAAGTAATATAAATCAAAATTAAATTCGCTGAACTAAGTATGTCAATGTCAATGTATATCTCATACAGCTCTTCGTCAATGCGCAAAGGACCACAAATCTTTCGCAGAACCTTTCTGTCGAAAACTCGACAGAGTAGGGTGAATGAGTGACTTATAGAGTTTGGTTTTTGTTCGTCGAGAGCTCAGTGGCCTCCTTGGCACTATAAGGCAGGAATATTTTTCTTAAAAGTTTTATTATGCTTATTTGTTCAATAATTACAACGCAATTTTCACCAACAACAAATTAAAAACAAAGTTCTCACAAAGAGGAATATGACAAAACTAACGGCAGGCCGTCTGGTTCATTAAAATGGTGTAGAAAACCGAAATGACGATAACACACAATTCTTACTGGAACTGGAACCGCAATCTTATAAAGTTCTGGACTTTCTTACTTGACGAATAAAGGAAACCCTTTATTAACTATATAATTAGCAGACGTGTGGAACGACCTGGCCTAACTGACGTCGAGATCTTAAATTGAAGGAGTACAAATGCAGCTTGTGCAAGAACTACAGCCGCTCGACTTTCCCAAACAACATCGCTTAATTCTACGAGTTCTTGAAAAGTTCCAAGAAGATCCGACGTTTTCGAACCAAATTTTGTTCAGCGATGAGACCCTTTTCTGGCTCATTCGGTATGTAAACAAGAAAAATTTCCTCATTTGTGACAAAGTGCAACCTGAAGAGATTCAAGAGTTGCCATTTCATCCAGGAAAAATAACGGTTTGGTGTGGTTTGTGGGCCAGTGGAATCATCGGACCATATTTCTTCAAAAATGATGCCGAAGCCGTCAATGCCGACTGTTATCGCGCCATGATAACTGATTTGATGCCTGAAATTGAAGTTCGTAATCTCGGCGACATTTAGCTTCAACAAGATGGCGCCACTTCCCACACATCGCATTAATTCATAGATTTATTTAAAAACCTTGGTGAATGGATAATTTCACATTTTGGACCGGTCGATTGGCCACCAAGATCATGTGTTATTACACCGTTAGACTTTGTTTGTATGCGGACAATCACGCTTCAATTCAGGCCTTGGAAGAAAACAGCAAACGTGCCCTTCGCCAGTTACCAGTAGAAATGCTTGAACGAGTCATCAAAAACGGTCCAACGGTTGGACCATCTGAGATGTAGCCGCGGCCATTATTTCAAAGAGATAATTAAAACAAGTAAGGAAGGGCTAAGTTCGGGTGTCACCGAACATTTTATACTCTCGCATACCGTATTTGTGTAAAGTTTTATTCCGCTATCATCATTGGTTCCTAATGTAAGTAATATTATACAGAGAAGGCATCAGATGGAATTCAAAATAGCGTTATGTTGGAAGAAGGCGTGGTTGTGAACCGATTTCATCCATATTTTGTACATGTCATCAGGGTGTTAAGAAAATATTATATACCGAATTTCATTGAAATCGGTAGAGTAGTTCCTGAGATATGGTTTTTGGTCCATAAGTGGGCGACGGAACGCCCATTTTCAATTTTTAAAAAAGCCTGGGGTTAGTGTTTTCGACATTTTTTGTTAGTCGGTTAACGCACTTTTAGTGATTTTCAACATAACCTTTGTATGGGAGGTGGGCGTGGTTATTATCCGATTTCTTCCATTTGTGAATATGGAACTGTATATGGAAATGCCTAAAGGAAACGACTCTATAGAGTTTGGTTGACATAGGTATAGTAGTTTCCGAGATATGTACAAAAAACTTAGTAGGGGGCAGGGCCACGCCCACTTTTCCAAAAAAATTACGTCTAAACATGCCCCTCCCTCATGCGATCCTTTGTGCCAAATTTCACTTTAATATCTTTATTTGTGGCTTAGTTATGACACTTTATAGGTTTTCGGTGTTCGCCATTTTGTGAGCGTGGCGGATAGCCGATTTTGCCCATCTTCGAACTTAACCTTCTTATGGAGCCAAGAAATACGTGTACCAAGTTTCATCATGATATCTCAATTTTTACTCAAGTTACAGCTTGCACGGACGGACGGACAGACAGACATCCGGATTTCAACTCTACTCGTCACCCTGATCACTTTGGTATATATAACCCTATATCTGACTCTTTTAGTTTTAGGACTTACAAACAACCGTTATGTGATCATCAATCCAAGTTTCATCATGATATCTCAATTTTTTACTCAAGCTACAGGTTGCACGGACGGACGGACAGACAGACATCCGGATTTCAACTCTACTCGTCACCCTGATCACTTTGGTATATATAACCCTATATCTGACTCTTTTAGTTTTAGGACTTACAAACAACCGTTATGTGAACAAAACTATAATACTCTCATTAGCAACTTTGTTGCGAGAGTATAAAAATTTACCATAGTAGTGTTAGCATCATCAATCATATCAATATAATAAAATATACAACGAATCTATATCAACATCCATTTGAAAAGACGACTGAAAGAAGACCAGCAAGTTACCCTAAAAAGAGAACACAGGAGTCATTCGGAAGAAAAATCAGAGAGTATTTACACACTTGTTTTACGAGTAATAGATTACGATTAATTTATTTATTTTCTTTAGTAAGATTTAATTTTAAGAAATTATGCCTAGATTAAATAAAATATCTGTTGTACAAAGTCGACTTGAAAATAGAAGACGTATGCAGATTCTTCGGGCTAACTCATTATATAGAGTTAGTGAGCAATCACATAATACTCAAAGCCATGCTAATCGCAGATTAGATCCAGAAGTCCGCTTGTCAGAACAAAGTACCAATAGAGTTCAACATAGGACAAGGCGACAAAATCAAGAGGTTCGGTCTTCTGAGCAAAGTAGAAATACTGTTCAGCATAGGTCTCGGCAGGAAGATCCCGAAACAAGGTTAGCTGAATAAATCGTAGATACCAATCAGCATAGAACCCGGCGACAAAATCCTCAATTTCGGTCTGAAGAGCAAAGTAGGAACACCCAAGAACATAGGTCTCGGCGGGAGAACCCAGATCTTCGGTCTGCTGAGCAAAGTATAAATACTGTTCAGCACAGGTCTCGGCGGGAAAACCCAGAGCTTCGGTCTACTGAGCAAAGTATAAATACTGTTCAGCATTGGTCTCGGCGGGAAGATCCCGAAATAAGGTTAGCTGAACAAATCGTAGATACCAATCAGCATAGAACCCGGCGACAAAATCCTCAATTTCGGTCTGAAGACAGGCAAGTAGGAACACCCAAGAACATAGGTCCCGGCGGGAGAACCCAGATCTTCGGTCTGCTGAGCAAAGTAAAAATTCAAGCCAACATAGAATTCGACGCCAAAACCCTATTACTCGGTCAAATGAGCAGTCTCATAATACCGTAGTACACCGAGAACTTAGAAGAAATCCTAACTATAGACATTTAGAGCACATACGTGATCAAATACAAAGAGAACATTAAAGAAGAAATCCTGAAACAAGGAGAGAGGAACGTTATAGAGAAACGAAACGACGACAGCTTATCAGGAGGGGTGCAGGGAACAAATTTTAAATCAGAAACGTCAACAACAAAATCAGGTCCGTATTCATAGAGAAAACTTAACAAATAGGCAAATTCAAAACGAAAGGCATTCCCAACGAAATATATTCAACAGAGAAAGTAATGTCTCTGATATTTTTGCAAATGGTGGCATTTCAAGAGATTTTCGAAGCATTTATTTTGAAAACTTAAAGAAAGGTCCCACCGAAATATGTATTTGCTGTGGGGGATTATGGTTTCCTCATCAAGTACACAAGTTAAATTTCGGAACTATAACTCAAGTTCACCCAGATGCTACATCTGCTTTCTTTTTAAAGCAAAAGTTTCCTTCTGAAGATGGAAACTACAATTTTTGCTTAACTTACAAAAATGGGATTGCCAAAAATAACATACCAAAAATATGTTTGTTAAATGGTCTAGACTTTCCGGATATACCAGATTGTTCAAAAAATTTAACCCCTATTGAAGAAAGGCTAATAATGCCTCGATTGCCTTTTATGACTATTCGGCCTTTGGGATATCAAGGCCAAAGTTCGATTAAAGGTGCCGTTGTCAATATACCTATTTCTGTTAATAATGTTGTGACATCTCTACCGAGGACTTTTGTGATACAAATTTACTTAAGAAGACGTATGGAATACAATCATGATTATATGACTGATACCATACGGCCTGCGAAGGTTATGCAAGCTTTGCGATTCTTAGTGAATACTCCTCTGTATCGTCAGCATAATATACACATAAATGGGAATTGGATTTCAGGCTTTACTAACCAAGAAGAAGTTCAATTTGTTGCATCTGCTGAAGATGATAGATTGGTTCAAC
Source organism: Bactrocera tryoni (assembly GCF_016617805.1). Taxonomy (NCBI): domain Eukaryota; kingdom Metazoa; phylum Arthropoda; class Insecta; order Diptera; family Tephritidae; genus Bactrocera; species Bactrocera tryoni. The sequence continues at coordinate 44,072,522 of NC_052499.1, forward strand.
GTCTTTAGACAACTCTTTTAGAAAATATTCCTATAGAAAACATGGAATATAACCGTTTAGTTATAGCGCCAGGGAAAGGGCGAAGGCCAATTGACATAGTTCAAGATAATAATTCGGAAGAATTGTCATTTGGAACAATATACGTTCGGCAGAAACGTACATGCTCTGAAACATATAGTAAGATAGTATGTTCCGAAATTCGCCGCTTTTACCGCAGAGCGTGTACCATTCCAAAGTTGTTCTACGACTATACAAAATTAGAACTACTGCTAATTAAGAATAGTTCATCCATTTGCCTTCGAATGTTTTCAGGTCGTAACCATTTTACGGCTCAAAATGTATTAAATGAAAACTTTGTTCAAAACTTGATTCAACATGATGACGGTTACAAAGTTTTGAAATGTGTTAGCTCCTCTCCTGCTCACTGGGAAGCTGAGAAAAAAAAAGCAATTGCAATGATTCGCCAATTTGGGTTTCCAACCTTTTTCATAACTCTATTGGCTGCTGAATCTCAGTGGGTTGAGCTGTTGGTTATTCTGTCGAAAACTGTTGATTCAAAAGATATTTCACAAGAAGAAGCCAACATTCTATCAACCCAAGATAGATATCGCTTAACCCGCTCAGATGCGGTTACTTTTGCAAAATATTTTCATTACCGCTACCGGCAAATCCTTAAACTTTTTAAAGATAATACCGGCATTTTTGGAACACATTTTGTAAAAAACTATTACTGGAGAGTAGAGTTTCAACAGAGAGGTTCCCCGCATATACATGGCATGTATTGGCTTAATAATGCTCCCAAGATTAACCTTCAAAGTCCTGAGACATTCTCCGAAGTCATTGATTTCATTGACACTTATGTTTCAACAGATGGTTCAGTAAGCCACTTGGAACATTATTTAGATTATCAAAAGCATAATTGCAGTCGGTCGTGTACTAGAGAAATAAGAGGACAACAATTTTGTCGTTTTGGTATACCATATCCACCAATGCCTTGCACACAAATATTGCTTCCTTTTCCAGACACAACCCAAGATTTGGAAGACATAAGGAAAACTTTTCTAGAATTCAAAATGTTTTAAATTCAACTCTGACTACAGAAGATATATCGAATTTAGATAATTTTGAATATTTCTTGAGCGATAATAGAATAAACATGTCTTTTGATGACTATTTGCTAGCTCTGAGATCAAGCTTATCAAAACCTAAAATTTTTCTGAAAAGAAAAATGCAAGCTCGTTTTATAAATGCTTATAATCCTCTTATTTTGGAACTCCATAAGGCTAATATGGATACCCAATATATACTGGATTCATATGCTTGCTGTTCCTATATAATTAATTATATTAACAAATCGAACAGAGGAATTTCTAGGCTCTTAAATGAAGCTATATCAGAAGTAAATGCCGGAAATTATAGGAATAAAGCAAAAACTTCAACATATAGGCCCTAAATTTATATCAGGCACGGAAATATCTGCACAAGAAGCTGTTTATTGCTGCATTGGGCTTCATCTTTCGGAAGCTTGTAATGGAGAAATATTTATAAATACCTTACGACCGGAGGAACGTGTGCGAATGGTAAAACCTAGGGCGGAGCTTCAGAACCTTCCTTCAGATTCTACTGAAATATTTGTAGCTGGTATTTTAGACCGTTATGTGCAGCGGCCCGATCAGTTAGAAACTGTTTGCTTAGCAGATTTTGCATCTATGTTTAAATTTGTGAAATCCAATAGAATAGTGCAAGACAGTGAACATGAAGAAGAAGAGAGGGAAGGTACCCCTTGCACTTAGAGACGGTAGCGGTTTTGTTAAAAAACGTACCAAACCAGTTATTATTCCGAACAGAAGGTTTAGTCCTGATGTGACCAAAGTTGAGTATTTCCGCGAAATGGTAATGCTTTTCTATCCATGGCGGAATGAACAGCAAGATCTTATTGAAAATGATAATGAGCTAACTTGTATAACTCACCGTATTTTAATTGAGGGAAATCGAAAAATATATGATGTTTTTGATCAAAGAGAACTGGAAAGTGTCTTAGAAAGTCTTTATAATGAGACAGACTTAGAAGAAGCTGTGCAAAATGAACTACCTGTTGTGGAAAATGAGTTTCGGGTGTTAGCACTTCCAGAAATAAGCCCTAATATTAATTTGCTGGATTTGCATGGCGAACACACAACAGATAATGGTACTGAATCTGATTGCAATATTAGTCTTATTAAACTACCCCCTTTAATTTCGGTTGAGGAATTATTTTCTCTAGTTCAAGGTTTAAATATTAAGCAAAGACCATACTTGACTCATTTGATACATCAGATTTAAAAAAGTTGACAATTTTATGAATTCATTGCGGGCGGAGCAGGTGTTGGAAAAAGTCGTTTGATATCTGCAATATATCAAACTCTTAACCATCGCTTCAATTCTACACTTGGATCCATCCCAAGTTCTTTAAAAGTTCTCCTTTGTGCACCTACGGGTAAAGCAGCATTCGGGATAGGTGGACTGACACTTCACTCAACATTTTCTCTTCCTGTAAATCAGCTGAATAGAGAGTTGAGGCCCGTAAGCAGTGAAATAGTTAACTCTTTGTATTCCAAACTTGCTGATTTAAAACTAATCATAATTGATGAAATATCAATGGTGGGGGCTCGAATGTTTAGCTATGTTGATGCTAGGCTTAAACAAATTTTTAAAACAAACAACCCATTCTGTGGCATACCGATTATAGTGTTTGGAGATTTGAAGCAACTCTCACCTGTTGGAGATAGGTGGATATTTTCTTCTAACTCTAATGATGCTTACAGCATTGGTTCTCCTTTGTGGGACTTGTTCAAATATTTTGAATTAACAGAAATAATGAGACAAAGGGACGATCAAGCTTTTGCTATTGCGTTAAATCGTATGGCATCTGGCACTATGACAAATGATGATATATCATTAATTCAAACTCGGGTAGTTAATTCTGAAGAAGTCCCCGATGATGCGATCCATTTATTTTGGTCAAACGAAGAGACAAATAATTTCAATGCCCTCAAGCTCAGTCGAATTACAACTGAAGCTATTTTTTCAACTGCCAAAGAATCTGTAAGAGGAATGGGTATAAGTGATCAACAAGGGAATATTTTGGAAAGAGTTCAACTTTTCAAAACTTCTGAAACAAAGGGACTTCCTTATGAGTTGACACTAAAAACCACTGCAAAATACATGATTACAGTGAATATAAACACATGTGATGGTTTAGTTAATGAGGCAACTGGAGAACTAATGCAAATTGATTATCCAGTAATTCTTTGGATTAAATTCTTGGAACCTTCTGTTGGTTTGATAGCACGATCAAAAAAGCCTCATCCTCTAGAAAGTTCTTGGACCCCAATTGAAAAAGTTATTAGATCTTTTCAATATAAAAGAAATGAGCAAATTATAATTGAAAGAAATCGGTTTCCAGTTGTTCCAGCTGAGGGAATAACTATTCACAAAAGTCAGGGTGCTACATATAATAAAGTTGTCGTTCATACTCGACCCAGAATGCCTAGAGCTTCGATGTATGTCGCTTGCAGTCGAGCTACTACGCAGTAGGTCTCTTTATTGTCTGAAATTTTATTCCTCTTAATAAATTTTCTGAATCGGATCCAGTATTTAGGGAAATGATGGAATTGAGCACATCTAAAGCTCTGATTACAAGATTCAATTTTATGATTTCTCGATCATCAGCACTTCAAATTTTATTTCATAATGCTCAGATTCTCCACGCTCACATTACCGATATAAAAGGCGACTGTCTGCTGCTATCTTCAGATATTTTATGCTTCGTAGAAACCTGGAGCATTCCTGTTGAACATTTTGAGATCCCAGGATTTACTCTTATAAACGAGCTGAGGATAGATAGCACTGAGACAAGCAACCGAAATAAAAGGGGCCTTATAATTTATGCAAAAGCATAGTGTTGCCCGCTCTATAGAACCGAAGATTATAAAGAAAATTTATTCAGGCCGCAAAGTTTAGAAACTGGCTTTGTGTTTAAATGTTTCAACAACAATATTCTGGTTCTTTACAGAAACTCAGCTTTTCCCCTCAGGCTTTTTATTGCAGAACTTCAAGAAATTCTTACTACAGAGTTGTGCAATCAAAATGTCTTAATTGTTGGACATTTGTTTAAAGTATACAGGGTCTACAATAAAAAATCTTCTTCAAGATAAAAACTTTAGTTCCCTGCTTAGTGCAAAATATTCAAATACACCTGCGGGGACGCAAATTGATTGGGCATTTTCAAACATGGATCATTCTCATGTTGATGCTATCACTTATGAGACCGTGCATAGCTATCATGATGGTATTTGTGTCTCTATTTCGGACTAAGGCTATGTACAATAGTATCTTTTTCACACATAAGGGCATTAGAATAGGTTAAAAATATGACATTATGAATTAATAAATAAATATTTAAACTAAGAAATTTTAAATCATTTGTATAATTTGTTGATATATAAGAATTTGTATAAACATAAGGTAGAATTAAAATAATTTAAAAAATCTTTCAAAATTGTAATATTATACATATAATAAAATATGCATTATTATATATTAAGAGAAATGCAGTTTTTGAAAAAAAAATTGTTTTAAATAAAACATCTTATTTGTTAATATATAAGAATTTGTATAAATATAAAGTGGAAGTAAATATTTTAAGAATAAATGAAATGTACGTAGGATACATTTTGCTATTTGTATAAACATATCTTTAGAATTTAAAAATATAACATTTCATTATTAAAACATATAATACTTATTACTTCTAAGTCAAACCTGTATAATCTTATTCATGTAAGAAATAAAATGTGCATTAACTTCGAAAAACGATTGTTTTTGTTTTTTTTTTACATAGTTCTCAATACAGTTAAAATAATTGAAAATACAATTCAATACTCAAAGTACACAAATTGATCTAATCTAATTAATTTTACAGCAAAATAAAAATATATGTAAATGACGGATAATGAAATCTCGATATAAAATGTTCGGTGACACCCGAACTTAGCCCTTCCTTACTTGTTCAATTTCCCATCGTTTGGACTGTACTTTTTAGCAGTTGCTTGTGAACAGCCGAAGCGAACGGACGTGTGCGCCGACGATTTCAGTTGACGGTGCGTAAAATTATAGACGCAAGATTAGTGCGGGTAAACATACTTTGAGTAGTTCCCAAGAAACAGTGCTTGAAGCACATTGACAAAAGTGTGTGTGTGTGCGCTACCTACCTTTTTTGTGAAAGGACACAATAGTGACACAAAGCACTAAGTGCAGTGACAGTGCCAAAGTGTGTGTGCTACCTAACACAGGTAGAATCTTGTGAGAGGACACAAGGAAAATTCTAGTGCTTAAAAAAAACCCCGCCGATTTTTGGGTTTTTCCCTCAACTAATCCAGCTTTCCCAAAGAAAGAAACAAACAGTGGGATATTAGTGCTTTCCCATTCGGGGAAATTTTGTGGGGCAGAAATGCCTCCAATAAAGAGGAAGGGAAGTCTATCCCGAGGAGAAGACGTAGAGGAGTACGTCACAACGGTGGAAGTGGAGGCTTCTTCGGACTCCGATTGAGTGCCACTAAAGCCACCGCGGCCGAAAAAGAAGTCCTGTAAAGGGTCAGCCAAGGAGGAGGAGAAAAGCAGCAGTCGCAGCTCCTCGGACAGGGACAGCAGTGTGGAAAGCACGGCCAAGGATGTCGGCCCGAAGGATAGCAGCGGCGAGGAGTAACGCCCAGCTAGTGTAGGCGTAACGCAGAAGGCAGCAGTGGCGAAAGTAAGTACCCAGAAAATTGAGGGTAGGGGTGATCAGGGATATCAGCGATGTAGTTTTAGAGTCAGGCTTGGGTGATCCAACAATGATAAGATTGTTGGACTTTTCGTCACGGTATGAGGAGATCCTCATGACCGTGATAACGGAGAACGCCCATCTCCGTGGGCAAGTTGACGCCCTAAAGGAAGTTGTGGGCCATCCCACATGCATGCGCAATCAGTTGCATCACGTTCGGCGCCTGTTCTGGAGGCAATAGCGCTCAAGATGCCAAGACCAAATAACCCTGGTCTGTAGTGGTAAGAAGTAAGGCTCCTGCCGCCTCATCAAAGGAGGTGGCAAAAAAAGTCCAGAAGGAAATGGGTCCTTCTCTGGGCGTGCGTGTGCACGAATTGAAGGCAATTAAAGGGGGTGGTGTGGTCATTCGAACCCCATCCATCAGGGAGAGGGATAAGGTGGTCAAAAACACCAAATTTGAGGTGGTCGGTCTTAGCGTAACCGTGAACAAAAAGATGGGGCAAAGGGTCGTTGTGCAGGGTGTGCACACCGAATTTAAGCTTGAAGAGTTCATGGAGGAACTCTTCGAGATCAACGTTAAGGAAAAATGTCCTTGGGCGAAAAAAGCCGACGTCAGGGTTGTGAGCAAGCCCTGGGCGGTTAAGGCTGATGGCAGGACGAATGTCGTCCTGGAAGGAGATGACAAAGTAATGTCATCTCTTTTGGAGAAAGGACGAATCTACGTGAAGTGGTTCTCCTACCGCGTGCCTGCCGATAGCCCAGTTGCCGGTTGCTTCCGGTGTATGGGCTTCGACCACCGGGTTGCGGACTGTCGGGCCAAGTCCGATGTCTGCCGGAGGTGTGGCCAAGAGGGTCACAAAGCTTCACGTTGCAACAATGCTCCACATTGTCGCAACTGCCACTTCAAGGGTAAGCCGGCTGGACATCTTATGATGTCCGCTGTTTGGCCAGTATACTGCAGCTTAGTGGAGCGCGCACTTACTAGGCACTAATGGGCGCGCTGTTTCAGCTCAATTGCCAGGGGTCATTTGCCGTAATGTCCGAATTGGGGGAGCTTATGATTGAGGGTGGGTGCGGTGTTGCCTTACTCCAGGAGCCCTACGCCACTAGTGGTGTGGTTAGGGGTCTGCCTGGCAGTTTTAGGATCTTCACAGATCTTGGGGCTAACGCCGCAATAGTTGTGAACAATCCGAACTATGATTGTGTAGTTCTGGACTCTTCACAGCTGGGAGTTTGCGTCTCTATAGAAGGGGAGTTTGGTAGACTGGTCGCCGCTAGTTTGTACTGCAAATTCAGCAAACCCCTAGAGCCTTACCTCGGGTACATGGATAGGCTACTACTACTTGCGAATAGTAGTCCAATTATCCTTGGGCTAGATGTGAATGCCTCGTCTTCGATGTGGTTTAGTAAGGTATCTCGGCTTTCGGCCGGATACCAAAGCCACAGTCGAAGTGAGGCACTCAGCGAATGGGTGGTGGCTAATAACCTCCACATAGTAAATGAGCCCACCGAATTTTATACATTCGATGGGCCAGGAGGTGTTAGCGATATTGATGTTACCCTCATGAATCAGGCAGCTAGCGGAGCATTTGACACTAGGTGGGAAATAAAAGGAGGACGGGGTTTAAATGATCATAATTTGATTCAAGTATGTTAGTCTATTGCGGCGATGGCGTACCTCTGGTATCGACTGGAGCCAATATGGATTCTCTGTTAGGGATGCGGTATGAAATACCGCTTAGTGAATTTAAGGAGTTGGGGGTTGATGATAAAATCGCTCAGCTAACTGCATTAGTTTGGGGTGTGAACGATAGATAACTGCGGAAAAGCGAAAGCTACCGCGGCAAGAAACTAAAATGGTTGACGCTAGACGGTCCAATTCTGATAGGTTTCCCCACATTCGGCATGATCTTACTACCGAAAAGACAGAGTACAAAGACATGCTTCTAAGAATCAAAGAAGAAGGTTGGAGAAGCTTTGTGGGGCAAAATAAAGACGACCCCTGGGGCCAGGTCTATAAGATCTGTAGGGGCCGTAGAAGTATATAACCTCTCTTCGCGTTGGTGACACCTTGTTATCAACGTGGAGTAAGTGTGCAAAGGTTCTACTGGATGCGTTCTTTCCCAGGTCGGAAGCACAGTCACCTTAAGCACAAGAGGTACTTGTCCTTCCATTAGATGATGGGGAGTTGGGGTACGCCTTCGGCCTGGTTAGATCGAAACGGTCTCAGGGGTTTGAGAGTTTGAACGGAGAGATTTGCAAAAGCTTGTGGAAGTTCATTCCAGAATACCTGGAGGCTATTTATGATAAGTGCGTCAGGGAGGGATGACCATGAGTGAAAGAATGAGTTTTGAGGAGTGATTGGGGTCTCGGACGTCCTGCTGTTCGCACCAAATATTGTGGCTTGTTTGTGGCCTGTGCCACTTAAGGAGCCGCTGTATGGTAGCAAGCAGCCACGACAGTCTTGGGGCGTCAAAAGCTGCTCTCAATACAGCGTATCACAAATGGCACAAATCCGCTGTTTTTATTAATTTTATTGTTAATTGTTTTCCATTGTTGTCTACATTCATCAGTTTTATCAGAGCATCGTGTGCAGGGGGCGGACGTAAATATGCAGGAACGGGTGTGCCTTCGGAGACGATGCTCCCGCCACAGTTCGTTGAGGAATGTCCTTCGCTTTGACGGAACAAAGCATTTTATTAGAAGAATTGTTAAACTTAATTGAATTCAATAAATCAAATTAATTGTTTTTAAATATGATTTTAAATAGGCGTAAAAGAATGACAGCATTATTTGTGCAGGAAAATGTGCCAAGGCGACAAATACCGAAAAGCAAAAGTTTTTTGGAAACAATTAATCAAATGCCTAATGACGTGTTTTAAAGTCATTTCAGAATGCAAATATCAACTTGCGAGGTAAGATTTTTTTTCGTTACTTAAAGTATATTATTATTACACGATTTTCCAGAAATTACACTGTATGCTCGAACCTTTATGAAATAAAATGACTACTAGACGTCCTGGAAACCCGTTGAAGAAGTGAGTTTATATGACAATATGGAAGCTTTCCAATCAGAATAGCTTTGGCGACGTAAGCGACCGCTTTAATGTTGGAATGGGCGCTTGTTACAGAGGCTTTATTCAGCGCACTGATTTCTGCGCCAAAACAGATTATAGCATTTCCAACTTCTGAACAGAACAGAATAAGAGTTATGGAAGCTTTTGAGTCTTGCCGATCACACCTATTCTCATGTGTTTTGGGATGTATTGATGGAATACATATAAAAAACCAGCAGCTGTCTAAGGATAGTATTAGCTACTGCAACCGAAAAGGATCACGTTCTATTATAGTGCAAGTAAAAATTTAAATTTGAAAATAATACTTCTCAAATAACGCATGCATTTATTTCAGGTTGTTGTTGATAGTAATAGGCGATTTATCGACGTTTTTTGTAGGCTCTCCTGGTCGGTGCCACGACGCAGCAGTGTGGTCAGCTAGCCCATTGAAGAGAGCAATTGCAAATGGCTTGATTACATTTCCTCGAGATCATCGACGTTAAGTTGGCAAAGAATGTTATTATGACTTGTTTTATGCCTCATTACTTCATAATGAAACATGAAGGATGTCCTGATGGCGTGGTTATTGAAAATCTGCCTTACATCGAGATTAACACGGCTCCAGCTAATGGAAACCAAAGAAACGAAGCAAGAGCGAAAAGGAAACTTTCTTGTCAGGTTAGCTAAATAAAGTTTTCTTTGAATTACATATGTAAAAATAAATTTATTTCATTTCATGAATACGAGTACATTTGGTTAGAACACAAAAATTATTAAATACTAAAAAAATTAAGATCGATATAAGGCACAGATCAAAGTCAGGTAATCACTTATTTAGTGAAAGTAGAGGTTTGCGCAGCTTTTTAATTTCATCGATTTTTTGCTTTTCGATGTCAATTTTCTCCTTCTCGCATTTAAGCAGTTCGTCCAACATCGCCTGTTCATAAAAATCCAAAACATTTAAAACTCGGTTTTCGTGGCGGAGCAGCATCAATGTGCTCACTGTTGTTGGGGGAATCTGATGATTCTGCATTTTCGTTCGTTAAATCGTTAAATAGCGAGGACAATAAGAGTCTAGATTACATTCCGGCACGGTTATATCACTCCGTGACCCAAACAGTTCATCCAGTTCGTCGAAAAATTTCCACGACGTCGCCGCTTCACCTGAGGTGTTATTCCTTTTTTTGATACGTTTGTAAGTCACCATACAAGTCATCACGGGGAACGGTAATTCTGGATCGGTGTCTTGTTGAACCTCTGCCACAGGACCAAGCGCTTTTTCCTTTTTGCTTGAAAATCTGATTCCATTTTACCTTACAAAATTTGTAAAAAAAATTAAAAAAAAAAAAATTAAAAATTGTCTTACCTTTCCTCTTCTTGTACTCAAGGCTAGAAAATCCATTACGAAAGTATTAAAAGTTACTATTATATTATACAACAAGGATTTTGCGAGTAATTTTCTTAACATAAAAAGAATCACATATACATATGTATGTATCACATTTTAGATTACATTTCACTTTATATGCTGTCGATAGATGTTGATATATTATATTTAAATCAGACTATTGTTTTTTTTTAAATAAAAAAATTGAGGGAAGTACAAACCATATTGACACAAAATTGCAACCCTGTAATTCGTTAGAAATTATTGTTATTATTGGCACAAATCTACCAAAGAGTTGACGATATGTATATTAATTTCAAATGAACGACTTTATTGATTATTTTTTATTAAAATGCTATCGGTAGTCAGCCAATTATCTAAAACGGTCTTAAGCATTACCAAGTAAGAGTTCCATCGTGTGGGGCAGTGGCTTTCCAATCACAGCCGCTTTTGCAAGCACCAATTAAAGGTTTTAAATCATTTGTAGTCTTAAATGTTGCGTTTACTACGTTAGAGAATAAGTGATTAGAACAATTGTTACTTGTGTAGTTTTGTAATGCGCTTGTGATATTACTTCCTCTTTCGGTCACAAATACCACTGATTCAAGATTACAAATATCCAATTGAGAAAATATGCTGAGTAATTTGTTCTAAATATTTATTCCTGTTGATTCCTCGAAGTCCATAGACTTGAATAGAATAGAATAGAATTTAATTGAGGTATGCACTGCGACCTTGGGTCTATTGTGCCCTCTCCTAACTCACAGGGACTCACCAAGCCCCAGCAAATCGATAAATTCTAGTATTTTGCTGGGAGCAAGTGAGTCGATGTGATCCCTATCCGGAAATATGGTTCCAAGGGCCTTAGACCTTCGTCTGCAGACTGCGATGCAGTCGATTAGCAGGTGCTCCGGGGTTTCAGGTTCCCTGTCGCAGAACCGGCAGTTAGCGCAAGAGGCAAGTCCTAGGTTGAATAGGTGCCTTTTCAACTTGCAGTGGCCGGTATAGAATGCGACCAAGAGCCTGAGTTTAATCCTTGGGAGGTTGATTATCGATCTAAACCTATTAAGGTTGTACCCCCCTATTAGCAACTTGGCATGCCGCATACCATGCGCCCGTTGCCAATGACCTTCTCTACCCACTCTCTCTTCCTTACGGAGCAGCTCCTTTATAGTGTGGGGGCCCATCCCAGTGAACGGTTCGGGCCCTACCATATTTGTGGAGGCTGCGGAGCGGGCGAGCTCGTCAGCCAGTTCATTGCCGGCTATGCCTCTATGACCAGGTACCCAAATGGTTCAATTCAGCTAGGCTGTTTAGCCATTCTCTACACTACTGCACTAGCAGCGATTTGATCTCGTAAGCGGAGATCGCTTTTAGTGCCGCTTGGGTATCGCTGAGTATAGTTATTCGCTCATTTTGATAACCGCGATGGAGGTTTATCTCTATGCACCGACTTATGGCCAAGACTTCGGCCTGGAAGATACTGGGGAATCTGCCCATCGGTATGGATAGCCTTGTGCGTGGACCTGCGATCCCTGCACCAATACGTTCCAACGTTTTCGAGCCGTCAGTGTACCACTTCAGTGTACTGTCCCCCAGCACCAGCTCAAGAGTGGAGTCATTCCACTTGCTCAAGAGTGGAGTCATTCCACTTGCTCTTGCTGTCGAGGGTAACCTTGAACTTCTTCGTGAAATTTATTGTTTTCGTAATCCCGTCCTTCGGGAGGAGGGCAATTGGATTGTTGCCACTTATCATCTCCATCCTCTGGGACGAGATTATTTTCCCTTTGCCGCATCCCTCTGCCGTTATTTGCAGGAGTGAATGCTTGGCTACTTGACCGATCACTATGTGGAGAAACTCTGAAATGCAAAAGAAATCAATATTGCTTCTGACAGCTATACACGTCCTAGGCCTCTCGCTAGAGAGGTCCAAGATTACCTTGTTTGCCTCCGTTTTGAGGCCCTTTACCTCTCCTTTATAGACCAAAGGCTCTTGGATCAGCAGTGTGCCCAGTTTCTCCGCAGTGAACCTGCTTGTTATAACAGCTGAGGCTGCCGCCGCATGATGCAGGTTCACTTGGGCAATTTCTATGTTGGTGGACATCATAAACTGGGCTCGAGGAAAGAGAGATCCTCTACCTCGCCGTCAACCGCGCTGCTGTCCATTGGGCCTCCAAATCCGTCTAGGAGCTCCTGCGTTGAGGGTAGCTCCGTGTTCCGGCCATCATCGGGGACGTCTGTGGTCGTTGCTGGCACTGCCTGCCCAGACCTGCTCCCGCAGGTCTACTCCGACAACTCGCCCACCTCCATCCTTATTTCCTCCGCGGCGGACTCCGGCACTGCCTGCTTATCGACGCCCTTGTTCCGTGGAGTCGCAGGCGTTTTGGCTTCCTTGCTCCCGGTGTCAGCAGGCTTGTAGAGCCGCATGACTACCGTGCTGTACCTGTAGAACAGGCAGAAGCCCGCGGCCCGGACATACTTATACGACTCGTCTCTGTATAAGTGTAACCTCCATCCTTACATGTCACCTAGCTTCTCCTTTCTGCAGCCGGCAACACACCAGGCCGAGATACTGAGTCCCCGGTTCTGGTTCCTCACCAGGCCCAAGGCGTACTCGTAGGTCCTGTCCCCACTCCGAGGGAGGAACATTGTCATGCTTGCATGATTGGCACATCTTCCACCCTCTTCGCGCAGAGGACAGGGCCCGTCCAGCTTCCTAGCTTTGAAGCGTGTTCCCTCAGCCAGTCGGCGACTCGTCCAGGCAGTCTACCTGCATCATTCCTTCCCTGAAGTCGATGCCCAGGAAGGACGCCGTGTAGACCGCTTCTTTAGACACCTCGTCCATAAGAATGTCCTGAAGCACGGTGAGCTCCTCCGATTTCAGCGACTCCGCCGGGTATTTGAAAGACAGAACAGCCATGCGGATGCCTCTGACAGCATCCGGTGAGGAGCCGGTCCAGATGGTTGGCCCCCGGCTGCCTTTGCGTCTGTGCCCCGCACCCTTTTGGATCAGGGGCGCACGTTTTTGTCGTGCCCATTTGCCGGGGATGCGTTGTTCCCTTGGCTCTTGCTCCTGGCTAGAGCCTCCGCTGCCTCCAGGGTTTTCCCATCACGGAGGTGCCGTAGGTACCACTTCATGGTGGAATCACTCATCCCTTTTCTATGAGGATCCTCGCACCCGCCGGGTTGGCCAGTTTCTGGGAGTGGGCGTTGCCCACCTCCCTGGCGTGCTCCTCAAACAGCGAACGCTCCTCTGGCGTAAGAGCGTCGAGGAAGCTAAACTTCCGCCTAGCCCCTCGACCCCCCTTACCTTCCGCTGCCCCGATCTCCTTCTCCTTTTCCGCTTCTGTTGTCCTTTGTGGTTGCCCTTTGTCCGTCATCGAATCCAGTGTTTGCATTTGTTTTTGTGTTGTATTGTTGTTGTCCATCTTTTTCTTGCGACCCTTGGCTCAACAGGGTGAGCTGTCGGGTCTATGATCTAGCTGGGGAACTGGAAGGTCCGCCACGCCAGAGCCCCTTGGCGCGGTAAGGCCACCGTTACTTCCCAATTCGGCCCGGTGTTAAGAAGGCTCCGTTAGAATACAGCCAAATTCACCTCCTGGCTGCAAAGTTCCAATGGGCACGGGAGTCGCATAACTCCCTGGATTAGGAGGTGGTAGCTCTTGGTCCGTGCTTAACAGCACCAACCACACAGGATTGGGGGGCGCCGAGTATGCCTTGCGCCTAAGCCCCTGCACCGCGACAAGGTGCCTACCATTCGCAGAGGATAGACTTGATACTTAAAACTATCTTTTTTTAAATTGGAACTATCGAAAAAATTAAGCGTTGTACATAAAAAATCTCTGTTCACATAATTGTCAGTCCAGAGGTGCGTGGTGACAGAAGCATTTCCTTCATCAACAACTTTTTGAAATAGGATTTAACTTCGTGTTTCTTCTCCTCAGCCATTTCATAAATCCTCCGCGGGATAGTAGTTGCATTAGCTCATGTATATTAACATTCTCCTCGTTTTTCGATACAATTTTAAACACTGCTGATTTTTTAAACCCAGATCCTGCAGCAGTAATAAAAGGGCGGCTATCTTCTATTATCCATTGTGAACAGACATTAATAGCGCATTCCTTGTCTTCTTGGCTTACATTTATCATAACCACTTCCTATTCAAAAGCGTTAGCGAAGCACTCGTGACAGATCCAATTACTTGTTGGCTTGAACTTCAACGATTGCTTACATTTCCGACAATAAACAAATATTTTCAATGTACTTGCTTCGTTTTTTTTTTTTATTTAAGCAAACAAGCTCCAAACTGCAAATTTTACCTCGTTTCTGCGTTAATGGAAAATTACCATTCTTCCTTGATCAGTCTTTATTTTTTAACCCTTTGTACAAAATTTACAAACCCTCGTATAACTTATTATTTTTCATATTTTCTCACTCGTTAGGTCTGTGTGTACTGCTCAAAGCTTCAAACCAGATGGAGCTTCGCTTTGAATATATTTTCCTCCAGACTTACACTTGTTTATTCCTCAATATAAATCACACTATATAATGCGTGCTATGTTCGCATACCGACCTTCCTTCTACAAACTCCCCTTAACGCTACTTTCAAGTGGAGAAGTACCCGGACCGTCGTAAGCACGCTTCTCATATTCTTGCTTAACACAAAGCCCTCCCACATTTCTTCTATATAGTATATCTGTTAATAATTTTAGGATATTTTGATGTGATTTCGTGTGACATTTCAAGAGGAAACTTCAGAAATCATCTAACAATCGACTTTTCTTCTAAAAACTTCTCTTAAAGCTATTTTCAAGTGCAGAAGTACTCGGATCGTCGTAAACACGCTTCTCTTGATCTTGCCTAACATAAAACCCGCCCACATTTCTTGTATATAGTATATCTCTTAATAATTTTAGCATATTTTTATGTGATTTCGTGTGGCATTTCAAGAGGAAACAGATCCAATTACTTGTTGGCTTGAACTTCAACAAATGCTTACATTTTCGACAATAAACAAATCCTTTCAATGTACTTCCATTGCTTTTTTATTTTTATTACTGCTCAAAGCTTCAAACCATATGGAGATTGGCTTTGAAAATATTTTCCTCCAGATTTAGACTTCTTTCTTCCTCCTATATTTCTTGTATATAGTATATCTCTTGGTAATTTTAGAATATTTTGATGTCCCTCTCCGCATAGGCATAAAATTTTATTTGCATCTTCTTCTTCTTAATTGGCGTAGAAACCGCTTAAGCGATTATAGCCGAGTTAACAACAGCGCGCCAGTCGTTTCTTCTTTTCGCTACGTGGCGCCAATTGGATATTCCAAGCGAAGCCAGGTCCTTCTCCACTTGGTCCTTCCAACGGAGTGGAGGTCTTCCTCTTCCTCTGCTTCCCCCGGCGGGTACTGCGTCGAATATTTTCAGAGCTGGAGTGTTTTCGTCCATCCGGACAACATGACCTAGCCAGCGTAGCCGCTGTCTTTTAATTCGCTGAACTATGTCGATGTCGTCGTATATCTCGTACAGCTCATCGTTCCATCGAATGCGGTATTCGCCGTGGCTAACACGCAAAGGACCATAAATCTTTCGCAGAACTTTTCTCTCGAAAACTCGCAGCGTCGACTCATCCGTTGTTGACATCGTCCAAGACTCTGCACCATACAGCAGGACGGGAATTATGAGTGACTTATAGAGTTTGGTTTTTGTTTGTCGAGAGAGGACTTTGCTTCTCAATTGCCTACTCAGTCCGAAGTAGCACCTGTTGGCAAGAGTTATCCTGCGTTGGATTTCAAGGCTGACATTGTTGGTGGTGTTTACGCTGGTTCCAAAATAGACGAAATTATCTACGACTTCAAAGTTATGACTGTCAACAGTGACGTGAGATCCAAGTCGCGAATGCGACGACTGTTTGTTTGATGACAGGAGATATTTCGTCTTGCCCTCGTTCACTGCCAGACCCATTTTCTGTGTGCTTCCTTGTCCAGCCTGGAGAAAGCAGAACTAACGGCGCGAGGTGTTGAGGCCGATGATATCAATATCATCGGCATACGCCAACAACTGTACACTCTTATAGAAGATGGTACCTTCTCTATTTAGTTCTGCGGCTCGAACTATTTTCTCCAAAAGCAGATTGAAAAAGTCGCACGATAGGGAATCGCCTTGTCTGAAACCTCGTTTGGTATCGAACGGCTCGGAGAGGTCCTTCCCGATCCTGACGGAGCTTTTGGTGTTACTCAACGTCAGTTTACACAGCCGTATTAGTTTTGCGGGGATACCAAATTCAGACATCGCGGCATAAAGGCAGCTCCTTTTCGTGCTGTGAAATCGACGAAGAGGTGGTGTGTGTCGATTCACCTTTCACGGGTCTTTTCCAAGATTTGGCGCATGATGAATATCTGGTCGGTAGTTGATTTGCCAGGTCTAAAGCCACACTGATAAGGCCCAATCAGTTTGTTGACGGTGGGCTTTAATCTTTCACACAATACGCTCGATAGAACCTTATATGCGATGTTGAGGAGGCTAATCCCACGGTAGTTGGCGCAGATTTTGCGGTCTCCTTTTTTATGGACTGGGCATAGCACACTTAAATTCCAATCGTTGGGCATGCTTTCGTCCGACCATATTTTACAAAGAAGCTGATGCATGCACCTTATCAGTTCTTCGCCGCCGTGTTTGAATAGCTCGGCCGGCAATCCGTCGGCTCCTGCCGCTTTGTTGTTCTTCAGGCGGGCAATTGCTATTCGAACTTCTTCATGGTCGGGTAATGGAACGTCTGCTCCATCGTCATCGATTGGGAATCGGGTTCTCCTTCTCCTGGTGTTGTGCGTTCACTGCCATTCAGCAGGCTGGAGAAGTGTTCCCTCCATAATTTAAGTATGCTCTGGGCATCAGTGACTAGATCACCTTTGGGGTTTCTACAGGAA
The DNA here is from genome assembly GCF_016617805.1 of Bactrocera tryoni. Lineage (NCBI taxonomy): Eukaryota > Metazoa > Arthropoda > Insecta > Diptera > Tephritidae > Bactrocera > Bactrocera tryoni. The sequence continues at coordinate 44,089,693 of NC_052499.1, forward strand.
TACGCTCCGGTCTTGAAACCTTCCGTAAGCCGCCGCATTTTTTCGTAGAATTTTCGAGCATTACCCCTGTCGGCCAGCTTATCAAGCTCTTCGTACTCACGCATTTCAGCCTCTTTCTTCTTCTGTCTACAAAAGCGTCTCGCTTCTCTCTTTAACTCTCGGTATCTATCCCATCCCGCACGTGTAGTGGTCGATCGTAACGTTGCGAGGTAGGCAGCCTGTTTTCTCTCCGCTGCGACACGGCACTCCTCGTCGTACCAGCTGTTCTTTTGCACTTTCCGAAAACCAATGGTTTCGATTGCAGCTGTACGTAAGGAGTTTGAAATGCCGTCCCACAGTTCCCTTATACCGAGTTGTTGACGAGTGCTCTCAGAGAGCAGGAGTGCAAGCCGAGTAGAAAATCGTTCAGCTGTCTGTTGTGATTGCAGCTTCTCGACGTCGAACCTTCCTTGTGTTTGGTGGCGCGCGTTTTTTGCTGCACAGAGGCGGGTGCGAATCTTAGCTGCAACAAGATAGTATTTATTTGCATAGGCGCAATGTATTCCTAAATAAACTGTGAGCCTAATGGTATGCAACGAGTAGATCAAACAATTGTTTAGAGAGAAGCAAGCCGTGCCAAATTGACGCGATAAGTGGTTGTGAGACATATTCACATTCATTATTATTACAAGCAAGCCATGTAATTGTGAAAAGATAATATTTTTAGTGAGAAAAGATTAGTGGTGAACAAGGGGGGCGATTGATGAATTGGAGAGTATGATCATAAGCCAAGTTATTCCCACTGCAGAACACTGGTATGGACCGGTCGTATTCCCAGCCGCACATAATATGATGAAAAGGCGAGAAATTCGTGGAGTGTGATAGAGGAGAAGCCCTACTTATTGAATTGTGGCAAAATAAAATTAGTGCTCTTCGCGGACCAAGAAAAAATTGCCACATAATGGAGGAAATGGCAGTGGAGTTACAGCAACAAGGTGTGCATTTCACAGCGGGTGATATAAAATCAAAAATTCACAATCTGTCGCAAAGATATAGGTAATTAAATAAAATTAAGGAAAAATAGAGTTATTACATAAATAACATGTTTTACAGGAAAGAGAAGACAGCAATCTGGTCAACTACCGGTTCTCCTTCGCAGTGGCCATTTCATGAAATGAGCGCTGTACTGTCGCCGTACGTCAGCTACAACACCGAGGGCTTAGTGGAGGAAAGCTTTCAAAGTAAGAGAGTATATTATTTATATTTACATACACATGTACATATTTATATTTTTAAAAAGGTTGTAATAACTCCGAACCACTGTAAATTTCTGTGGAAACGGCGGCGTGTTCTTCATTTGTTGCTGCATCTCCATTGCCATCATCGGTCTGCCTACCTTCGCCCTCCGTGATGCCGATATCGCCAACCGAAACTTCCTCATTGACACTTACGTATATACTTACATATATGTACATATATTGGGTTTCTAGACATTACTTAGCATTAACTGATGCCATTAAAACGGTGGAATACCACCCTTTATAATTGTAATAATCCACGGCTTCGTCAGATGATAGGTGAACCTTAATCTAGTATTCGTCTGTAAACAATTATTAGATCATTTGCACAAATTTAAGATTTTTTAACTAATATTTACCAATTGTTCCTAAGCATTGAGTGAATCCAAGTGCCTCGAAACGCGACATAAATTATGTTATGCTTTCTCTATTTAGTGGCAATATTTTGAAAAAGGATGGTTGCAGTAGTCTCCAGATTTCGGTGCAAAATTCCAGCGAAATTTCACACCGAACATATTAGCGATACTCTGATACTCTGCAGGTGAGCCTAAAGCAAATATTGTTATAGCCATTCTTTTCTCGATCTAAATAGCTTTTCGGAAGTAAGTATCCATTTTTGTAGAGGGCGAAGGATATCACACAATTTGATAAATGAACTTCGATTTATACGAAAGTTTTCTTTAAAAAAGGCAGATCCATTTCGTTGGCAATCGAAAACACACATTGTCGGTCCGAACGACACAATCCAAAATTGTTTTTCAAGATGCTTTCAATGTCGGTCCGAACATAATATTAGAGATCAGCGGAAAAGTCTGGTTCCAGAGGATCTAAGGGAGTGAGTGTCTGTAGTCCAAGATGATTCGACGCAACGTGCCGAACCCCCCGGTTGCTTAGAACTCAACTGAAAAGTCTGGTTCCAGGGGATCCAAGACCAACGGGAGTAAGTGTGTGTAGTCCAGGATGACTCCCAAGTATTTGAAAGGATCTCAATGGTCTCAACTTTCTTGAGACCCTTTCAAGGATTCCTTGAAACAATATGTGTTCAAAAAAGGAGCATCGCACACTTTGATACCATAAAATTACTTTTAAGTAGTTAAAGTAAGACTTATACTTTTACAAAAGATATATTACACATTTCAGGAGTCATCACAAGACTCGTACCACTGAAATCTCACCTTCAAAGACTTTATAAATAGAAAACGGCAGAACACAGAATCTGAGCGCAGAACGAGAGAATCGAGAACATTACAAGAATTTCGTACCTTTACGAATGTTCAGTCTGCAACCGGTTGGAAAATTTACGAATTTTATTCAATTTGATGCCTTATCTTCTTAGAGATGTTCCCGGTGATTGTAGGATTGCCTAGGAAATTATTCAGATTTAGAAAGCAACACGTCAACAAACGCTACAATATGTTCACAATCAGTAGCTTTGGAAAAATGTTTAGCAATTATATTCAAATATACCTAAATTCATATTATCTTAACGTACAAAACCTCACTTATTGACTTTATTTTCATTTCCACTTCGAAATTTATTCAAAATGCACCGAAGCTACACAGAAACTTTAGTAAATGTGATTATTAATAGGGGCTGCCACATGTGGATATCCTTAAGTGGTTTAGTTACGTGTTTTCTTAAGCAACTTCTATACCGCTTAACCAATAAATTATTGCATAACCTTTTCAACTCAACGGCAGCGAAAACTTAAGCTCGCAGCTGTTGTCTTAGTGCAGTTGCAACCTCTCCGGTAGAGCATGAAACGTTGCCGCTACGAGATGTTTTGGTAAAAAAAACATTAAAATACAAATAACAGTTCATAAAGGACATGAGTATAGGTTCTCGTGTGAGCTGAAACTCCACCTGAAGAGCTGAAACTGACAGGCAAAAGCACGAAAACGCGCATAGCTTGATAAGAGGCAGGGACGCTTGGCTTGTTGACTGCCTATCTGCCGACAGAGACAACTAGCGCAGTTGGGAACTGCCGCTTTTGGCTGCATCACAGCGAATAAATTATGCAGCGTTGAAAAAATTAAGCACTTCAGCGGAATTCTGGCTGCTAAGTCGATTGCCACCAGGTGGCAGGTTGTCATCAAAGACGCCACTTACCTCCGATCACACCGCACCTTCTTTATTCAATTATCTGCTGCACTTGACTTTCCTAAATAACTACTGTGCCCGAATTCTGACTGGCATCGGAAATGCACAGCAAAACGCGCACTCGCCAGCAACAGCCACATCCTTGTGGCATGTGGCATGCACTAAAGCGTTGTCATGCACGCGTGCACATACACACTGGCACACAAACACTGAGTTCGCACGCGTGTGACCCGCGCTTGACAGCTTCTTGATGTTGCCAGTCCGCGACAGCTGTTGCTTTGATGGCTTTTAATGCTGCCACACAACAAGCGCTTGCATATGGATGCAGCGGCAACACACATGCTGCACATGCTTTTGGGCTGCTGCCAAGCGTCTCATGAAAATCTCATGGCGTAAACGTCAACTCGGTTAAAATGTCGTTTATTAGCGTCGCAGCTCGGCTCAAAGACAACGTCTAAATGCTGTTATGGCAGTTGAGTCACGCTCTCCTTGGTTAATTTGGCATCTAAAATACGTCGCTGAAGTGTTAAGAGTTATTTATTGGTGCCGCGTGGCAACTGGAACGCGAGAGTTTGTAAGATTTTATTGTTTCTTTACAAATTCAATGCATAGACACTTTAAGACCACGGACGTTCCGTATTACGGAAGTGAGTTCCAAGTAAAGCGATGACATCATACAAGGCTCCTTTTCTTAACTTCTACCTTTAGTTGGTATCGTACTGAAAACATTGAGTGCAACAGTTAAGTTTACAAAAGACTGGGCCATGAATTCAAAATTTAGTATTATTCTTTATACGATGACCCGTTCTTCCTCTTCTTATTTGGCACTACAACCGTGGGACGGTCTGAGCCAAAAGCACAAAACTTCGCCAATTGCATCTATCCTTTGCGTGGTCATGTCAATTGTATATCCCAAATGCTGTCAGATCGTTATGCGATTGTTCCTCCTATTGGATGTTGGGTATCTTTGCTTCCATTGTCCAGCGATAGGTCTCAAATCGAATTAACTTTTCGCTGGAGCAACACCTCCCATGTGAACGATATGACATATCGAGCACAGTATTTGTATTGTAATGTGATTAACTATATCCATGTCGCCGTAGAGCTAATTCCATCTTCTTCGATAATCATCGATCACACGGACGGTGTGCGGAGAAAGTTTCTCGAATGCTCGAAGTGCTTTCTCATCTCACTTTGTCATCGTCCCTTTTGTGGGCCGTAACATTGGTCCGAAATGATGTAAGACTTATTGAGCGCAATTTTTTTTCGTCGAAAAATCTGCTTCTCTATTTCCCACTGATCCCAAAGTTACTGTTGTTGGCAAGAGTTATTCTACGCTTCATCAAAACATTGGAGAAAAATAAAGTTGTGCCTCCAGTATGCAGATGGATAGAGGCTGTACTGCATACTGGGATAACTGAAACCACTGTGGTTTCAGAGCAAGATTCGTCTTGGAACTATTGTGGGCTGCTCATAGGGTGGATTTCTATCCCCCTTACTATGGAGTCTAGTAGTAGATGAGCTCTTGAGTTGCTCGCAAACAATGAGATTTGGTATTTAGGGTACGACGATGACATTGTCATAATGGCACGAAGTAAATTTGAGAACACTCTCTTCGACATAGTTCAAAGGGGCTTAAGTCTAGCAAAGGGATGGTACAATACAGTAGTGTTAAATATCAACCCGTCAGAAACAACCGTCGTCCCTTTTTCAAAGCGGAGATCTCTTCTGGGCTTGAGGCCTCTAACACTTGGTGCCAGGGGGTTGGAGGTATCTAAAGAGGTTAAATTCCTAGGCCTGACATTAGACTCAACCTTACGGTGAAATAGGCACGTGAAATTAACACGGTCCAGAGCCATCAAGGCATTCTTGATATGTCAATTATGGAGCGGTTGCTTGGACTTCGAAGGCAACTCAGTCTTCGGTAGGTCCTCAACTATCGAATCTACATAGACTCGTCTGCTTCTACGTCTCAGGGGCAATGCGCACTTGCCCAAACGCCGCACTTGAAGTCTGGCTGGAGCTCTCACTACTGCATCCAGTGTTCATTCAGGCAACAAAACATACCATGCTTCTCATTGTAGCAGAGGGTTTTGTCAAAGGGAAAATAATGTCGTCTCAATAAATGAAGGCTTTAGTGGAAGACACATCACTGGCCCTTATTCCAAGAGGCGGCGTTACGAAGAGCGCAAACTTTACAAAGAAGTTTAGAGTTACTCTCGGCAGTAAGGCGGAGTGAAGTGATTCCACGCTCGACCAACTACCGTGGAGTAGCACTATCCATTGTTAAACTAACGAATCGAAAACCCTTGAAGACATTGGAGCAGGCATTGCGGGACTGCATATCAAACTATCCATAACAATGAGACGTTTTACGACCATTTTTTAAGCATAGGTAAATGTATAAAAATCAATTTCCATCGCGATTATCGCAACCAGCGTATCGGTATACTCCGCGATATTCAATCGGCACTAAAATCGCTATTAGTAGAGAATTGTATAGGAATGCTGAACCGCCTATCACAACCTTGCAAGTTTTAGAGATATGATCAACCTCTTCGGAGACAAATACCGTCTCCTTGTCGCGCCCTATACAGAGCACTGCAGACTCAGGAAGCACTTGGCACATTGGCATAGTCTCTTGAGCAAACTGCAGGTTTTGCGACATAGAAAAGGATATATTTTGAGCATCCTCAGAAAAGTACGCTTTTCTTTTGGAAGATTGGAGATTTATGGCTTTCGCGCTAACCTCAAAAGTTTTGTACGACTTCTCCTTCATTCTTTGAATATTTTATCGCAGTTTCAAAGTCTTCGGTAGGTAATCAAATCGTCTTCGTATCACCCTCTCTAAAAAAGTAAAGCTGCCAGACGGGAAGAACATCATTTGACGACTTCCAACTTACCAAACAACATTGTCTTTCTAACTACTAAGTCTAAAAGGGTTTTCCAAATGTGAATTGTACAGTCGTTAATATCGAGCTTACTTTACATTTCTTCTTCGCTGAGAAGGTTTTTCACAATTGCCCTGAAGTCTTGGACTCTGACAATCTAGCCCATGTTCCTTTCTTCTCGTTGCTGTTTATTCCAACTGGATTTCTGGTGTGTGGTGACAAGATCCAATATGATACCGTACTAACGCTGAAGCTGAGCCCGAGCCTGATTTCTTAATACACAGTAATAATCAATACCTAGACTAAACTGGTAATCGAAATTACAAAAAAGTTTAGGACCACGAAATATGTATGCTAAGACACTGATACAAAAGCATGGACCACCAATCTAACTCGGGGGTACACAAACTACCTGGAAGTTACCTTTGTCTTTTGGTCCTAAGTTGGATTTTTGAAAGATTATCGCATTTGTTTGAAGTTATTTGAAGACTAACTATTTTCAGCTTTCATACCAATGCCTTAATTTAATACTCGTGCATACCTCTATATATTTTATATATACATATACATTTTTTTCCGAAGCAATTATAGTTTAATTGCCTTTTCATGTTGCCACAATATGTTTAATGCATTCCGTTTTTTAATAGCATACACCTGTGAGCAGTGGCGTAGTCACGGTGACAATGAAGGGTATGCTTTTATACGGCATATTTTTCAAATAATACAAAGCAAGCGCGTTCTTCTACATAATATTTCAACTTGTAATAAGAATTTACTTATTTTACATGTATTTTCACACCTATTAAATTGTTAACAGGAAAACATCAAGGATTATGTATCTTAGTAAACCATTGATGCTCAGTTGGAACGGTGGAAGTGGAGAATTCTGTAAGAAGCTATCCACCAACTAAAGCTTCTAAACCACTTTAGGATATTTTAAACAAAGATGGCAATTCATGATAGCAATGGAAACATATGTACGAGTACATTGGTCTGCCGTGTAGCTTCGTGTAGAAGCGATTAATATACTGATTGTAAGCTGGCGGTCTGTGTCCTCAAGACTAGCCAAGGAGTATTTGGCCATATTTTCAAGCCACTTCATGATAAGACTTGTATGGGACCATAACAGAGATGCTGGAAACTGTAAAACTGTAAAACCGATGAGCTTGGATGAGGGTTTATTCTTGCTCCAGAATTGGAACGAATCGAAGCTCCGCTGCCCTCTTGAATTCTAGCCCTAGGCTAATGAACTTCCAGTGAGCTCATTAGGCATTGGTCAACAAACAGCATGATATACTTTGGATATAAGTAAAATACAAGAATTCATTGAACTATTTGTCCTCAGCAAGGTTAATCATTTTTTGGCATAAAAGTTTTGCTATATTTTTCCTATATGGTGTCTACAGGTCGAGAAGTATGGGCGGGCAAGTGCAAACCAAATGCTTATTACCGTAAGCATCATCAATTCTTCCAACAGTGCGCCAAGTCTTTGAATCGGGCTTAACAAAGAACTGCAAAACCAAAAAAAAACTATTAGCATCGGAAAAAAGAATAACAAACTAGTTTTCTTACCGCTGGGAAGCCACCCAGTTCGCGGGTATATGGTCTGTTCCACTTGTCCGATATAACCTGTGCTTGTATGAGTTTTGCTATTTTCAATGAATCCATGACCATGCCCATGCGTCTCTCCTAGATCTCGGTAATCTCCTTACGTATTGAAATCATCGCATGACAGAAGCGATCCAACTCTTATTTGTCCTCAGACTCTGTTGTTTGAATCATTAAAGTGCCTGCCACAGGCCACGAGATAGTGGACGTATGGAAGACACAGTCCATTAAACGTTTAACAATATCTACCGTCTCAATATTGGCAGACTTCTTAGGATCGAGCAAATCGAGAATAAACTCGTGTGCCACAAATTGACTCTTCAATGATTTATGTAAGGTTTTACAGTGATTTTCCAAACGCTTGGATATATAGTTCGCGTCAAGAATGGCTGCTTGGCTTACACGTTTAAGTCCACGGCTCGGCTACCCATAGGCTTGATATAAGACCAGGAAATTGGCAGAATTGCAAAGAAGCCGAATGGTGCTGCCGAAACTACATCCAAAATTTCCCGCTCACATTCTAAGGCCCATACCAGGTACACCACCACCATGTGATATACAGAAAGTCTTTTGTAGATTCAAGTGAGACGCCATAGATCCACCTGTGCATTCATATTAGCGCCGTCCAAGTATACCTGTCTACCATGTTTGTGGATCAGATCGCACATATCAGCAACAGTCTCCTCGAATACACACATTGTGGATTGATAGGTGACCATCAAACAGGATAAATCGTTATTGTGCCTTGCTGCTTTGTCGCGTAAATGTGCGATATCGATGCTGCCATCGGAGAGAATAAGTATAGGTTCAACTTTCATACCAGCCATTTGTGCAGACGCGGGATTGCTGCCATGCGCCGAGATGGGAATTAAGCAGACACCGCGGTGGCTCCTTTTGCGGTGTACGTGATACATGCGTAAAGCGTGCAAACCAGCATATTCTCCCTGAGCGCCAGAGGGTTTTCATCCACAATTAAAAGGCTTGACATCGAAGAGAATTTCTGTTTCAACAGCGCAAGCAAGATCACCGTGGCGGCGGTTAGCCCCGCTACCTATATCTAGTAAGCATTTATAACAATATTTACCTTCCCTCTTTCGAACAACGCCTCTGTCTTGCAGATTTTCATAAACATAACCATATATACATATATATTCATATATATATGTCGATACACACTTTTATATTTTGATATGAATGAATATTCATAATAACAAGTGCTTACATGCATATTGTGTATGTCTGTGTATGTGTTCGCTTATGGAAAATTCTATTGGACTTTTCAATCAATTGATTACATGCAGAGCAACGCCTGAAACCCCACAGCAATACAACTCAATTGTTTGGTTAACTCGATGCAAAAAATATTTTATGTTTAAAAATATACATACACAAGTGTACACATGTATACATTTGTGTACATATGTATGTACTTTGCACGGCGTGCGCTCAAAGATACTTTGTATGACGGTGTAAATGTTCTTATTGCTCACACTCAAATGATTTGTATTTTGCATTTTGTTTGCAACACTTTAAATTATATTGTTTTCAATTTGTTTCGCCTGCAGGCGATACATGTGGCATGCAACAGTGTAAATGCATATACCTACATACGTACTTAATAGTGCTGTATAACACCAAAGCAATTTTATTTTTACAAACGACTTACGGCTGTGCAAGAGTACATACATATCATATGTTTGTTAGTATTGAAATAAAACAACTTAATTCTTTTTTCTTTTAAATTTAAAGAGCAATTAAAAATTATTCCATTTCTTGATTACTAATATTTCAGGTTAGAAATCTTGGTGGTACTGGTAAAATCCAAAATTATGGATTTTCGAATGCGATCTCATAATTTTTAATTGTATTTTCACTTGAACAACATTGTAATAAAGTCCATTGTTTGTCCGAGAGGCATAGGATTTCTAGCATCACCTGTGAGAGAAAGGAGGTTTGAAAAAGTGGGCGTTGCCCCGCTCTCTAATAAGTTTAATGTACATATCTCCTCAACCACCTAAGCTAGAACAAACAAATTCACAAGGTGAAACTACAATATTATAAGAACTCCTATCGGCACTGTAAAAATGGGTGAAATCAGAATATAACCTCGTCCACTCCACATTTAATGGTACTGTTCAAAACTACTAAAAATGCGAATAAATAAATTACTCAATACGACAGTGACATACAATTTTGGTGGTATGAGAAGACTTAATAGGATCCGGAAGCCCAAAAAAGTGGACGATGGGGGTGGCACCGCCCACGATTAGATGAAATCACATATCCCAAGACTCGCCAGAGCGATTTCAACCACATTTGGTACGTGACATTCTTCTAACAATCCTACATTATAGTGAAAAAAGTTGGCGAAATCGGTCTACAAACAAGCCCACATCCCATGTAACACAATTTTAAATTGCATTTGCTACAACTTTGCGCTGATATTTCCTTTAAAGTAAGTATGCTACCATATGACCAAAAATTTCCGTAACACAACAAAAATTGTCCCGCCTAGGTAACGAATTTGTGGACTCCAGTATTTATAGCTGTCTTTTACCGCAAATATCGGTCAATGTGTGAGATATGTATATAATTGAAATTCAGAGATATCCTTTCCATATATCTGTATGGCAAAAATGGGTTGAATCAGGTCAATACCTCCGTTAACTTCCATATACCTTAAACAAAGATTTTCGAACTCCAACCGTTTTTCTGACCTCAATATAGCACATAAAAAGATTTACGTGTTTCTACTCATATTTAAACTGTTGAGATTGTTCAAAATGTGTGATATTTCTGTGAAATGGACAAGTTCTCTTTTTATATGGTTTAGCGCTGAATTATAATGGAATTGGTCTATACCTTGGTCTAAACCTCATATCGCTAATATGAAGATTTTCGATAATCTGATTGACATGTTTCACATTAACTCAATATATTAAATTTAGCCTCCTCATTCGAGTTAATATCACAGGTATAGCATTTGAAAATATTTTTAATAAAATTTTAGCTGACACGAGCTAAAATACAGCAATAAAACTAAGTTTAATGGTTTCGCAACATATTTAATATAAAGTTTTATGCAGGAATTTCTCGAGCTTATAAATAAAGTCATGTATAACTGTGAGTGTAATATTTCCTTAAAAATGCATATTTGCTGAATTTTCATTTGGATTTCTTTTCGCCAAATTTGGGTACTATGAGTAACGAACAACGTGGGATGTTCCATTATGACATTTTCTTAAAGCAGCGCTACCAAGGGAAATGGAGCGCAGGAATGCTAGAGTATTGTTGGAGACTTAAAAAAGACCCTCCATAAGCTAAATTTTCACTAGAATCATAAGTATGTTTCCTATATTATGCAATTATTTCTCTAAACATAGCTGATGTTCGCATTTTTTTAAGAAAATATATGTTTTGATTTCACAAGAAAGTCTGACGTGTAAAATTATCAAGCCGGTAAGGTCATATGTTGCGTAACTATGGGATTGCGCCATTGATAGAGGCATAAGTATTATTTAACGTTTCGAAAATAAGACACCAAAAAGCATTGTTAAGAGTCCCTGGCACATCAGAAAAGCTGATATTAATATTGATCTAAAGTTAAACAATAAATACAGTCGCCGAATAAATAATATTTATTAATAATTATAAGATGTCTTGTAAATTTACTACCAATTTCCTCAAAAACTGTATTGTGAGAATTTTGGAACTTCAGAATATGCGTGGCTTCTAGTTCCTAAATTTTATATACTTAATATCGAAGGTATTTTGTAAAAATTCACTTTTGTTTGAAGCACCTCCTGAAACTTGTAGGTAGGTAGATAAAGGGGGGCGGCAGAACATCTTTGGCCCCGGGCTCCCGAAGTTGTAGCTACGCCACTGAAAAGAAGACTCATTATTTGATTATTAAGTATTAAACACTTTAAGAGTTGACTTTATTGAATTTTAATGAAAAGTTGTTATAAAGTTATAAAATACATATGATTGCGCAAGGTAACGGCGACCATATCGCTGAGAATTTAATTGATTGTATCTCTGTAGCGCACAGGATCGGTGTTGATCGAAGTAGAGTAGGTGTCGACACGGCGCAGTGTATATGCGAATGTGAAGAGTTCAAATTGGTTGTAACGAAATGTCTCTGCCATCCCGATGACCATTCCTCATTACGTATTTCCCATGGAACATGTGTACCAAGATTTATCAAGATATCCTAACTTTTACTCAAGTTATAGCTTTCACGGACAGACAGTCATCCGGATTGTAACTCGTCTCGTCATCGTTTATATATGTACGTATACACATCTGCATATTTATCACGATTAGCTTTAGGTGAACAACACTATTATACTATGTAGCAACAGGTTGAAAAAGTATAAAAATTAGCTGGAACTTGAGGCCCGCAAATTGTGAAAGTAAGATTTTCAATTATGTATCTGACCTTTTGGTTCTTTGCTTACAGTTTAAACATCCGAACCATTGATTTTGTTTCAGCTATTACAGATATCTCTTTAAATAAAAATATGAGACAATTTCTTAAACGGACCTTAACTCAGCGGGGAGACTCGCACTTGGCAAGAGATCACTAAAACTTTTCTTTCAAAATCTTTTCTTTTAAGGAATCGTTTTCTGATAAAATAAACTTGATTTATTCTAACTCGTCCTTCACTCTTCTCAAGATATAAACTTTATAAAAAAATGAAACCAAAAAATATTTGATGAAATTAAACGAGTTGAGAATATACCTATATTTTACGCCTTCAATTTTTAAAGTCCAACAAAAGAGTAACAAGAAGGAAATCCTGAACCAACACGGAAACTTTTAATTAACTTCTCACATGGGCTTAACTTGCGCACCTAATTACACCTATAAGACACGCCAGCGGCAAGCGAGCGAGCAGCAACACCACACGGCCAGTTAAAATATCTGAAAAAAACTCCCGCAACCGTGACTGCAGGCGAATTTGTTTTTGTTTTGCTGAAACGATTCTGCTGGCAGGTGTTGACAGCGGCAGCTTTAGCGGCATAAAATGCCAAAGATAAACAGTGGAACACAGACGCGACCGTTGCAACGGAGCTACGCAAGACGAGCGAACAATGAGAGCCTGAAGAAGAAGCTGAAACTACTTGCATTGCATAGAACAAGTAGTGGTGAGGTATTAAGGTGGCAAAATCGTGGCGTAGTTGAAGCCACTTCTGCATACTGTCAACAAACGACAACAACAACAAATTCCATTCCGTGACAAAATGGATGCGCGTGTATAAATAGGGGGAAAACACAACCCCACCAACCAAACTGGGTGACTTCATTTAAATTTCTGCCACACCGAGCAAAAAAAGCCACGTTTTGGGCTATTAGCATGGCCATAATATTTCAGCGGAAATATGATATTCTTCTTTTTATACATTTGACAAAAACTTACTTGTTATTATTTTAGACAAATTAAGGTTAAGAGGCTGATTTCTATTCATTTACTATTTTCTGATCCTTTTGCTTGAATACTAGTTTTAAGTATATACCCGGTAATTTTGAACGGAACGAAGTGGAAACTTCTTTGAGTTTTTAAAATCATTGAAACCTATTGTAATAAAATAAAATTATATTAAATATAAGGTGCTTTCCAAAGTAAACAGGACTTTTAGAATCTAGCGCCCCTAGATGGCGCCATCTAAATGTCGACTGTCGAATGTCGAGTGCACGAGTGATTTCAACGTTTTCAAAGTGGTCGTGAAGGCATAAATGACGATCAACATGTGGGCCAATCCAAATCCGTGATCACCGGAAATTCCATCGAAACTGTGCGTGAGTTCATCATAAATCCGCTGAAATCATCAATGAAATTCATGGAAATAGAATTGAACATCTCCGAATCATCGATTTATCGCATTTTGACCGAACATTTGGGCTTACGAAAGGTGTGTGCACGGTTTGTTCCGCACAAATTGACTAACGACCAAAAATTGCTCAGAATCCAACATTCGAAGGACGATTATTTGACCAAAAATCACATTTTAACCATTAACCACTCCCCGTATTCACCTGATATGGCACCGTGCGATTTCTTCCTTTTCGGAAAAATGCATTTGCCCATGAAAGGAAAGCGTTATGCAGACGTAGAGGCCATCCAAAAGGCTTGCACCGGCATATTGGCGGCCATACCGCCCAGCGAGCTAAAACACTCGTTCGACATGCTTTTGGGCCGTGCAAAAAGGAGACTGTTCTGAATAAAATAAATCGATTTTGCCGAAAGAACCATTAGTTCTGTTTTTTTACCCTGCTTACTTTGGAACGCACCTTGTATATAATATTATATAAATTATAAGACACCTGTCATCAGATGGGTGATCCCTTTTTGTACGAGCCTAATTATACCTTTACCAATATAGAACTTTGAAAATTTTCAAAATATAAGTTTGGAAGTGGATAAACGAGAATGTTTTTCTGTTGAAGTGTGAAGTCAATAGATCTATAATGGGTCTTTACTAGAGCAGGTCGAAAATTGTAGTCGATTATAGATTTATAGATTTATTTTCGCTGTCAATGTTAACCAAATATTTTACTGAGAAACAGCGGTTTGGTTTTATGAAGTTTCTTACCCAATTTTGTATGATTTTGCAAGTTTTTCTCTAGCAGCTCTAGTTTCGAAACATGAACATATTACATTTTTAGCCAAAAGTTCTAAAAATTTAGAATTTAACAAGAATAAACGTTAACTTCGCTTGCACCGAAGTCATAATACCCTTATCAAATACAAAAGGTTAGCTATGAGAACTTTATAGAACTTTATTCCGATCGCTTAGTTCGTATGGTAGCTATGTGCTGCAGTGATCCGATCCGTTCCATTCCTACGCAGATTGCATTTGATAATGATCCATGCCAAATTTTGTCAAAATATCTAGTAAAATGAAAGAGTTTTCCTTACAAAGATTTGATTCCGATTGTTTAGTTTGTATGGTAGCTAAATGATTTAGTAATTCGATATCGACCGTTTCGACAAATGAGCAGCTTCTTGGCGCGAAAAGGACAGGTACAAAATTTCATATCGCTATCTCAAAAACTGAGGGACTAGTTCGTATACCATATATACAGACAGAGAAACAGGCGGGCGGACCTGGCTATATTGACTAGTTCATCATACTTCATCATGTATATTTTCATAAATTTTATAGGGTCTCCGACATTTCCTTCTGGTGTTACAAACTTAATATAGTTACCTTGTGCAGGGTATAAAAATATATTGCTCTCACTTAATATAAAAAAAGTTATTTTATGGGCTTTACTTGGATGTCCCAGCAGTAATCAGTTATCATATTTGTATTTCAATAACCTTGATGAAATCTTTCGCCTTGTTCTCCGCTTAAATCACCTAAATTTTCTAGAAAGCGGTCTAAATGGCTGAAGAGGAAGAGCAGCTTGCTGCTCGTGTTACATTCTAGTCTCTGAGAGCGCAACATGAGCTACACAATGTGTTGATTGTAGTCTGGAGACTTTTTATTTCCTAAGAATTTTTGGCTAACCCAAATAATTCAAATCCATACAGATTTCTCCTTATCTATCATACAATTAGTAAAAGGTTAATTCTTTATTAGCTCCTTGATTCGAGGACCGTCCAAAAAAAACAGCGTTCATTTTTGTCTGTTCAATTTCGAAAGTGATATTTTTAAAATATTCTCGATCCTTGTTTGGAGCTTTTGTAAAACGTTTTATCTGACCGAACTTTATACGAAGAGGGGATAATAATATATAATCCGACCTCTGGCTATTAGATGGGCATTTATCGCATTCACAACACCCGAAACTAAATTCAACATTCAAAGGCCATAATTTTTTCAGTTCACTGTGCTGTTTTGGCTCAGCGTGCTCATGTGCTTATGGGATACATGAGGCACAACGAAGGTATTTGGTATATGCTGTTTGTTGACCCAAAAGAAAATTTACCATTCATAGATCAATGCATAATAGCCATTTATATTCTACATCATATCGTAGGATATTCCTCTTTAACTTTTATTGAATGTGCGATGGGCAAACAGCCTATTTTAGTTCCATTACATTGTTTTACAACTTTTAATTCAGCAGTAGTGCATCGATGAACTTATTTAAATTTTGAATGTTGAAACCCCACCAAGGGCCATCGTTTATCGATGGTATGGTGAATTCAATGAAGGCTGTAGATCACTCCAAGACGGATTTTGTATAGGTCGCCCAAAATCAGTTGTGGTTCCGGAGACTATTGTGCTCTTCGTAGTAATATTGCCAGATCGTCTTTCACCTATCGTCAGATAGAGACAACTATTAGTGTGACCTGTTAGTGGTACCAGCATATATTCAATATTGCATGAACATTTGACTGTAAAAAATATTTATTCACGTTGGTTTCCACACACTAAATAAATACGATAACTGTGCTTCGAACGAGATGAGCCGAATCGAACAAAAGTTGTTCGCGCACGATACACTTCCAACCAAATGGTTGCCTGTTTTTTTTTTTTTTTTTGAATTACTGGACTTATCACAACCATACGACTAGAACAACGCAGAATAGCTATTCTAGGTGTTAGAAAACCAATTGTTTGCTATGTTTTAAGAAAGTAGGAAAATCAACCGCCGAAGACGCATCATACTTCACTATGATAATGCGAACTCTCAAACATCGACTGAAACAATTACATTTTGAGCATTGAAACCATCTCTTTTATTAGTCATTTATCATATATTTAGTCCTGACTTAGGACCGAATGACTTTTTTTTTATTCTCATACGAAAAAATAAACTAAAAGCTCAACGTTTTTCGACACCTGAAGAGGCGGTTGATATGCTCAGAATGCATGTTTTGAAGGAATCTCAACCGGAGTGACAAAAGAGCCTCGATATTGGTTCAAAGTCTTGCAAAAATATATGTCCTTAGAAGAGAATATTTTAGAAAACAATAAAGCTATTTCCGGTAATTAAAATTTGATTTTGTTCTCGAATCTCGAAATATAAAAGACAACCTACGTAAGAGCACACATTTAAGTTTCTTAATAATAATATTGCATCACAGTGTGAACAAATCTTTTTCTCTTGTTTGATAAACTGGTACTTTAGTCTCTGGTGTTATGAGGTTTCCTTTGTTTAAGCAAGGAGATCTAATATTTCATTGATACACCAAGAACTCTTTTCAACTCAGCTAGGTAATTTTCGTTGAGTGGTTGAGATTCAGAAATACTTGGGAAGGAAAAGTCGCTGTCGTCATTATCATTTCCTGAAAGAACTTGTGGTGTAAAATTTGAAATAGGCTGCCTATGAGCGACATGTTCTTCATTGCCATTTAGGATTGCCCTAATAAGCGGTTTTAAAATAGGGTAAGTCCATTTGAACCGGTAATATTCACGACACAAAAATAACAATAATCGTGATGATTAGTCGGTTCAAACCAAATCATAGGACTTTTTAACTTTAAAGTGGATCTTTTTTATTAGCCCATAAACGCGATGATGTTACCCAAGTACTACGTACTAAATTTGGCATACAAAGCTTACGTAATACTTGTATACGTAATAGCTACCCAAAATAGTGCTAATAGGCCCGTTTTAAAGAATAAAACATCTTTAAACGGCATTCTCTAAACATATGGTCAACACAAATACCACAAAAACATTTCGGATCGTTTAAACAAGTTCTTCTTATTGTACACATAGCGGTTTAATTATGACATTTTGTAATTCTTTCCCCTAAACATTAATCCAAGTAAGCCTAGAAACGATACTTGAAGAAGTACCTGTATCACTAAAAGGAAACTTTAAAGAAACTGAGGGTAGATTTGAAATCAGCGGCGTCAATTTAGTCAGTTTATAAACTTCATAAAACAAAAATTTTTATTTTATTTACCAGTGTTATATGAGCCTTCTGTATAAAATGGTGTACTCTACAAGGTGATTTCCGAAGTAAACAGGACAAAACAGAACAAATGGTTTGTTCGAAAAAATCCTTCTGCTTCAATACAGTTTTTTGCATGGTCCAAAAGCATGTCGAACGAGTGTTTTAGCTCGCTGGGCGGTATGGCCGCCAGTATGCCGGTGCAAGCCTTTTGAATGGCCTCTACGTCTGCATAACGCTTTCCTTTCATGGACAAATGCATTTTTCCGAAAAGAAAGAAATCGCACGGTGCCTTATCAGGTGAATACGTGGAGTGGTTAATGGTTAAAATGTGATTTTTGGTCAAATAATCGGTCACAAGCGTCGATCGAATGTTGAATTCTAAGCAAACCGTGCACACACCTTTCATAAGCCCAAATGTTCGGTCAAAATGCGATAAATCGATGTTTTGGAGATGTTCAATTCCATTTCCATGAATTTCAATAACGATTTTGGCTGATTTTTGCTGAATTCATGAATAGTTTCGGATTTTGATTGGCTCACATGTTGATCGTCATTTATGTCCTCACGACCACGTTGAAGCCACTAGTGCACTCTGCTACGGGATAGGCAATGATCGCCATAAACTTGTTTCATCAATAGAAACGTTTCCGTAAAAGTTTTACCAATTTTAAAACAAAATTTAATGTTGGATCTTTGTACGAAGCTCATTTTCTCACCGATAACACAAACATACTGACGATTAAAACGCAATAACTTCACTTCCAATCAATGAAATGTCATGAAGAGGACAATCGATAAAGATAGCAGATTCTTACGCACCAGTCGACATGTAGATGGCGCCATCAGGGGGCGCTAGGTTCAAAAAGTCTTGTTTACTTTGGAACGCCCCTTTTAAAAGGTCCGAATAAACGGTTATATGGGAAATATATGCTATATTTGTCCGAACTGGATGATTTCAACAAATAATCAGCACAATATAAAAATACACCCGGTTATTAAAATGCATTCGACAAGACAGCTTTGTGCTGTAGTGACTCGACCTGAAAAATTTTTTTGGAGATTGCTTTAAAGAATTCACGCGAAATTTCGTGGAGATATATCGTCTGCAAACCCAACGAGGTAGCTGGCATTTAATAGAACTGACCCTAGTATAGATCACTGCGTCGCTCCTGAAGTGATTTCCACTCTTTGATGGCCGTCACTTGCATTATACTGTAACAGTTTTCGTATTAACTTTAGGAAGCCGGGAGGCGTTTTGATTCGACTATTATTTTGTTGCGCCATTGAATGTGTTTCTTACAGGGTTTGTCAGCAAAGTAATAAGACAGAGTCGACTTAAAAAAACTTATTGAACCAATTGTTACAATTCTTTAAAAACTTTTAAAATAGGCTCCTTCTGCGTCGATGCAGCGCTGCCGGCGAGATTTCCAAGCATTGAAGGCGTCACGGAAGGCATTCTTCAGAATTGCCGCTGTAGTCTTAAAATGCCTCTTTGTCTCGGAATCATACTGAAAAAGAACTAGGAACCTCAGTATATACAGTAATAAACCTTTTCTTTGTTTACATACATATACTCACCTCTACAAAATCTTAGGGTGTTGTGTTACACTTTTTTTACTACTTTCATGGTAATCAGGGTGTTGTGTTAGCATTTAAACTACATATAAATTTTAAATTTTGATGACCGAGACTTTAAAAGATATTAAATAATGCAAGTGTTTACGTTATTTAAGTGATTATATTGAATTACTTTGCATATCTGTTCAATTTTATTGGGATATTAGTTGTTGTTTAATGTTAAATCAGTTGTTGTTTTTTTTGTGCAATTTTTAAACACGCTTCAAGTATTTCCAAATTTTTGTATGCAGTAGGATACAATCCTGGGTGGTAATTTGTCGTTTGACATATACAAATTGACAACTCGTTAGCCGTTATAGGAAAACATCAATTGGAAATTGAGTTTGAAAAGAAAGATATGTCGAAGTTTTTAATAAGAATACATATTAGTGTTAATAATAAAGTTTATTATTATTATTTAAATTGTAGAGCCTTTTTATTGCTGCGAAAATTCACAACCCGACGTTTTAAAATACTTTTTATAAGAATTAGAACATATTTTTCTTTAAGAATTTTTAATAGGCAGGCAGCCAGCCCTCATTTTCGTCACATAAAATTTTTGTGCATTTCACATAGGTAACTACCTCCCCCTTTTAAAAGTTAGCTTCTGTATTTTAATATATTTAATAGAGTTGTAGGATTTTGGATGCATCTATTGTGAGAGCTTAGAAATCTTTATTAATTATTAAATTATTTTGTGCAATATTTTTATTTAAATTTTTATGTAAATTATTAATTATGTTTATTTTAAGTTGAAAAGGCGAAAATAGGCCTACCGGGGAACCAAACACCTAAAAAAAGTCTGTAACGCGCTTTATTGCAAACCTCTGGGGTAGTGTGGAAAATGCAAAACTTAAATATTGAAAAATAAATTATCAAAAATAGTATACGGATGAGAATTAGAACGATGTATTAAAAATTCAGCTTCAAATGCCTAAATATCTTCTTTCTAAATTAAAATTAATGGTAATAATATTTCAAAACTTACGAATACAAACCGTTTTATGTTTTCTGTCTGTCAATTGAAAACAAATACATTCAGAAGAAAACTCACCACCGAGAGATCTAAAAACAGGGCTGCTTTTTATTAATAAGAACTCTCTACATAAAGAATATCTGACTATCAGTAAATGATATTTTTATGGGCGAAACATGACACACTATGGCGTTTAAATCAAATATTAGTCAATATATGTCATTAATAAATAATTTCCTTTTATATTAAGCAACAATACTTATAGTTTTTGTTATTTAATAGAATAAATTTGCTAAGTATTTACTGCCTCAATATATACAGCACTACGTTGCTACGTCTGAAAATCCAAGATGGTCACTATTCACCCCTCAGAAAGCTACCACGAAAAGGTTATCTACTGTATATACTGTGCTAGGAACGCCCTCTACCGAATCCAATGTATGCGCGCACGCTCCGAATACACTCGCGCCGGAAGAAAATTATTCCTATTACTTTCCGGACAAACCCTATATGTCAATCATTGCGAGGAGGACTATTGGCCTCGAGAAATTGTTCTTCCAGCGAGCTTCCTCCAAGCTCCGATGGTGGACCTATTCAATGTTTTTGGCATACATTACACTAAGGATGGCTGGTTTTATTAATATTATTGATGCTCCTGCAAATCTGTAGTGAACTCAGTCGAATAATGTATGGGAATAAATTGTGGAGCAGGCTACCATAATTAACATATGTATGTATGTACCTTAAACTGCATTTCGTTGAAATATTAATTTTGTTCACATACGAATTTACGAACAAATAATATCACCATATATTCCTATCCCTATTATCTAATTGACGCCAGAAAAGTCACTATGCAATGGGAAAAGTTGAATTGGATTTCGTTAACATTTGGTCCTTTGACATTTGTCATTTGGCTGCGCTGTGATTGGCAAAGCGACAAAAAAAATTCAAAAATACTATTTTTCACATTCATACATAAACAGAAGAATCACAAGGGAGTCATAGTTTTTTGGTGTTGCTTTGAAATTCAATAAAACTTCGCGCATTCGAATTTTCTGACAAATAACAACAAGCAGCAGAAAAGCCAAAAATTATACTCCAGTTATTTTTCAACAAATAGGATGACATTTTTAACGAAAAGCAATAAATTACCAAGAAAAAAATTATTTTATTTTTTTTGGCGTACCAAATTTTATATTTCAAACTAACCTAATTAACATTTAAATGACTTACGCGTGCAATAATTCATCAAAATAGCTAAAATTTGTTAATTCAAATCACATTTGAGTTAGTCTGTGATAAATTATCAGTTGGACTGCCTCAAGAGAGTAATGAACAATTTTAGAATTAGAAAATAAAATTTGCGGCCATAAATCAGTAGCAAAATGGGTATTAATTTCTCGGACATAGCAGCATTAATGTCCCTAAATAAAAAGTCGTGGTACATTCGTTAAATAACTTGGCTATTCTGGTTATAACCTCTGAATTATGATGCCCTGAGTTTCATGCGATTATTATTGTCGTTATCGAACAGCTAGTGAATTTGAATGCTAGTCTCTTTCATATCATAAATGCGAACGAAGATCAACAATTTGATTCGATGGTAACGGCTTATGGGAAGCATCCTTGTTGCGGTTTTGTGTGTGTCTTTTCTGTTCAGAAAGCTACTGATTTGTCGGTATCACAATAGCATAAAGCTCTCACACAAACCTACCCATCAAAAACTTACCCATCAAAATCAAGCCCTAGTACGAACATTGTTTTTTATTTGAGAAGATATCTTCAGGAAATTCGATAAGGATTATTTTTGAACATAATGCTGCAATCTCCAAACATATTGTTTAGATCGCATCACCTAACCTTACATAAAGAAAAATATGAAATTTGTGAGAATATTTGTTGGATTTATTGTTCCCTCTATAATTTATAAGCAATTATCGTTAGCTCAGACCTCAAAATACCTCCCAAAAACAAAGAAATTCAAATAAAACTTAAGAATATGTATAATTTGAGCTGTTTCCTAAAGTATGCAAGGAGCGGGAGATTAACGTCTTGCAACTATCAAACGTCTGTTAATTCTCATTAAGCCTATTATACGTATATTTATAAATCATAAGAACTTTTAAAAATTTAAGTGATACAAACTCAACTGTCTTTATATTGACTCATTAATGTGATATATCCTCATTATTGTCTTATAATAATTTCTTCAAAATCCACTATACTTGCATATAGTAGAACGAAACCATACCATTTATTTGCCCATTATTATTACTGACCTTCGACCTTTGATACCGTGACGTCCAATTTTCAATGAGGCAATACTTTCTTCGGAGTCGATCTCATTGATATCATGTTTTGTACTCAGTTTGGTTTACCATTTCATACCTACAACAGTCTTACTTTGGAACAACGTCTGCAAATTATGTAAATTTATTACAAAAACAATGGTTCGGCGCATCGCACGCTTTTTCCAATATTCGGTCGAAAAAATCGCCCAGCATAATCGGTAAATAGAGCAACCACGGATTGGTCTCTCACCATGCTTACACTAGTTTATAAAACGTATCTTTAGAGATTTTGTTGAGCGATGTTGCTCTCTTTTGGTTGAATGGGTACGTTAATAAACAAAACTCCCACGAGCCAATGTTGAGACGCTGTTACATCTTCAAAAAGTCATAGTTGGTGTGCCTTTGGGCAGGGTCCATATTTCTTCACAATTAAGCCTGCCATGGATAGTGCGTGGGCCTCAATGGCTGCAAAAAGTTATCTAAAATTAGGAGCGTTTTATCTCGCTGGACAATTTTTTGTGGTGTTATGGGAAGTTTTTTAGTTATATTTTTATATCTACATAGATAAGCCCGAGATGATGGGAAGAAAATATTTCGTGCATATTGCTGACATACGGCTCCAATTGCTCCTCTCGACGGGAGTTTATTCGAGACATTCACTTGCCCAAAGTCATTTCTTAAACATAATGGCGAACCCTGATCCTTATAAAAACTAAATTCTTCTTGAAACCCACATGTCTACAAAACAAACTTATACAATCCTTTATAATAAAATCTGTATATTTTTTAGCCCATAATTTTATTTTAAAACATACAAGGTATGTCGCAAAAGAAAGAGAACTTTTTAAATATGACTGTTTCTGGTGGCGCCATCTATTGGTGGGTATATGAAATAAAAAGTTTGATCTCTTGTTGATATTTCGTATAATTTTTAAGACAATTGGATAACTACAATCGATGTTATCGATCAAAAAGTGACAGCAGCTTTTGGTCATCGGTCGTAAAATGCATTTTGAACAAAAAGCAAATATTAAATTTTGTTTTAAACTTGGGAAAACGTTTACTGAAACATTTCAAATGATGAAAAAAGTTTATGGTGATCAGTGCCTATCCCGCAGTAATGTGCGTGAGTGATTTAAGCGATTCCAAGAAGGTCGTGAGGACCTCTGTGACGATCAGAAGTCGGTCGTCTTCAGAAGTCAAAAATAAAGACAATGCTGATTTGTTTTTACGATTCCGACGATATTGTACACCGAGAGTTCCTCCCACCTGGCCAAACGATTAATGCTGTGTTTTACCTTGGTGTTATGAAGCGTCTTTTGTCACGCATTCGTCGTGCTCGACCACAATACCGTGAGGCAGGGTCCTGGCGCCTGTTGCACGTTTGACAAAAAACTCCATATTAACCATTAGTCACTCACCCAACTCACCTGATCTGGCACCCTGTGATTTTTACCTATATGGAAAACTTCAGTTGCCCACTGGTTTCAGGACATTTCAGCTATCCAAAAGGCGACGACCGATATTCTCAAAAGCATTCCGAAAATTGACCTTAAACACTCATTTGAAATGCTAATTGACCGGGCTAAACGCTGTATCGAAGCACAAGGAAACTACTTTGAATAAAACAATTTAACTTTTGAAAAATATTATTTTTTTTTTGTTTTTTTTTTAACAGTCCTGTTTCTTTTGCGACAGACCTCGTATATACATATGATGTATATACCTTCTTATATCGATGTAAGAGAATTTACTGATTTTTATGCAATTTAAGTAAGCACCTTTACCCCTGCCCGAGAGCTGTTTATGAGAATCACATTACTCAAACAGTTTCTTGATTTCTCGAGCATTTAAAACAGCTTCGGGCATTGTAAAATTGTATGGGGTATATAGCTAAAGATTACCAAACACTGTTTCACAAGTTTCAACTATAGACCAGTGGCTTGCTGAAATTCTGAAATGAACTACTAAATTTCAATGAATTCCTGTACAAATGCTTTCATTCTAACTTAAAATTAAATAAATTCCTCTTTAATCAAAGCAAAGCGCGAAAGAAGTGTTCGAACTTTTTGAATTTTAAAACCCAACCCAAACCACATAACATAACATCAACGCCAAAGTACCTAGCTAACTAAAGTGCGCTATAAAAAAAACTTTTTAACTAAAAAAGTTTAAAAAAGTCACTTTCGAGCTCCACGCATGTTTAGTCGTTGTTAATATTCTTGTATGATGATGCGTATTTACAGTTGTTGTTGTTGGTGGCATGTTTTGCATTTTTTGCGGCAAAAACTTGTTTAATTTTCACATTTGAGTTTTGGGCTTTTTTCTTCGTCCTAAGGCGGCTACCGAAAAGTTAAGCCCGAGGCACCAACTCGCACCTTCCTTTTTGCATGCACTTTGCCAAAGTGAGACCTCAAAACTATTCAGTTTGCATTACTCGAATGCGAAATTCTCGCTTGGCAATGCAAATGCAAAGTTTGTTGCTTAAATGCCAAACGTGAACTTTTCGTAATTCAAAGCATTCAAAGTCGGTAAACTCAATAGTATTTTCATTTCCACTTCCGTATTTGCGCTTTGATGACACCGACATCGAAGAACAAAAAAAAGAATAAGAGGGAAATAAGAAGGTTGAACTAAACGAAATGTCGGCAAACGTGTTGCTGATAATAAAATCTGATAAAGAGGAAATCTGTTGAGTGGCAATGGCAGACCTTTGTTAATGTCAATATCCGATTACTGCGTAGCAAGTGGCTGGATATTTTCTCAACAAATGCTACACAAATATTTGTGCACTGTAGCGGGGTCTGGGACTCCCAGCTCCACTTCTAAATATAAATCTGGAATACTTATTTGCTGAGTGCAGCCAAGGAGACAGGTCCGTTGTAAGAATGTTCCTCAATATGCACTTGTAGCTGTGAAGTGCACGCATAAAGGTGATTGATTGCACTCGCGGTGGATCAGTTGCCTTTCCCTGCTCTGGTCAGGCACGCTCGTACAAGAGGCTTACACTTCGGTTACAATGAAAATTTGCTTTTATTTTTGCTTTTGATTTTGATTTTATTTTGCTGCAGATTGTGCAAACGAATATAGATATTTATTTATTTGAAATAAATGAAATAATTCCGTGTTCGGATTTTAGATTTTATTTGCATGTACCCATGAACTTAGAGCTTTTACTGTAAAATGGACAAGTGAATTTTTTCCTTTTCTCGCTTTGCCAGTTCAAAGGTTTTTACGCATGTTCAAGTGCTCCCTCATAATGACATGAACCACAAACTTTGATAAATTTAACATCTGGACAATTAAACGAAGCTTAGTCGACGGTTTCAGTTCAAAACTTTGCGCACACGAGTCACATTGTCGGTGTTTGTCGGAGTTGCAGGTCTCCCAGCACGGGCTTCATGAGCGACCTCTTCCGGGCCCTCCAAAAAGGGCTGGTGACACCGAAACACACCAATTCTTGCTAAAGCAACATATGGTTAAGCCTGCTTGATCATATCAAACGTCTCTGTCGCAGATTTACCGAGTTTCACACAGACTTTAATCCCGCATCTCTGCTCTAACGAACGCTGCATTTTCGGCTTGCTCCACTCACAAAAACACGCCTGACTCCCCAGGTGCTCGGAGACAACTGACCAGCCATTCATTCGTTAGCTGGGAACGCCCTCTACCGAATCCAGTCGGTGCGCGTACGCTTCGAAGTACAGTCGCGGCGGAAGAAAATCAGTGCTATTACTTTCCTGACAAACCACTGGAACGTGCCACTGGGACCTGGCAACATCCTTATATGGAATTCTTTTTAAAAATTTATTTATCTATTGAGAAAATAAGATGATAACCACATCCGCTCGCTATATAACGGTTGTGTAAACTATCAGAAGTGGAATAAATCAATGCGTCAGAGATTAATGAATTTTACACCCAAAATGATACGATTGAGCTTTGTGCCACCTTAAAATTTGAACAATGGGCGTGGCACTGCCCTTCTCTGAGTAAAATCGTATATCTCAGAAACTAATTCACATTTAATATGATATTTTACTTTGCTGCATATATGTACTATAGATCGAAAGTCATTAATTTTGGTCAATATGTGAGGTATCTTAATGAAACTCAGAGATCCTCTTTTCCTAGTGATGTCATAACATAATGCCAACAAGTAAGGAAGTGCTAATTTCGGGTGTCACCGAACATTTTATACTCTCGCATGATAAAGTGATAATCGAGATTTCATTATACGTCATTTACATATTTTTCAAATACCGTATTTGTGTAAAGTTTTATTCCGCTATCATCATTGGTTCCTAATGTATATACTCGTATTATACAGAAAAGGCATCAGATAGAATTCAAAATAGCGTTATATTGGAAGAGGCGTGGTTGTGAACCGATTTCACCCATATTTCGTACATGTCATCAGGGTGTTAAGGAAATATTATATACTGAATTTCATTGAAATCGGTAGAGTAGTTCCTGAGATATGGTTTTTGGGCCCATTTTAAATTTAAAAAAAAAGCCTGGGTGTAGCTTCCTTCTGCCATTTCTTCTGTAAAATTTAATGTTTCTGAGGTTTTTTGTTAGTCGGTTAACGCACTTTTAGTGATTTTCAACATAACCTTTGTATGGGAGGTGGGCGTGGTTATTATCAGATTTCTTCCATTTTTGAACTGTATATGGAAATGCCTGAAGGAAACGACTCTATAGAGTTTGGTTGACATAGCTATAGTAGTTTCCGAGATATGTACAAAAAACTTAGTAGGGGGCGGGGCCACGCCCACTTTTCCAAAAAAATTACGTCCAAATATGCCCCTCCCTAATGCGATCCTTTGTGCCAAATTTCACTTTAATATCTTTATTTACGGCTTAGTTATGACACTTCATAGGTTTTCGGTTTTCGCCATTTTGTGGGCGTGGCAGTGGGCCGATTTTGTCCATCTTCGAACTTAACCTTCTTATGGAGCAAGAAATACGTGTACCAAATTTCATCATGATATCTCATTTTTTACTCAAGTTACAGCTTGCACGGACGGACGGACGGACATCCGGATTTCAACTCTACTCGTCACCCTGATCACTTTGGTATATATAACCCTATATCTGACTCTTTTAGTTGTAAGACTTACAAACAACCGTTATGTGAACAAAACTTTAATACTCTCCTCAGCAACTTTGTTGCGAGAGTATAAAAATTAATAAAATAAGATAAATATTCCATTTCTTCTAGCTGTTTAGTTGCTCAAAATGTGCGATATTCGTATTTTAATGTAATTAACGGGCCAACTTTTCATAATAATAATATAGTTTAGAGCTGAATATGAAGACAAATTTCAAGTCATGACCTTGGTCTAAACTTCATAATCCTAATATGGAAATATCCGATCCTCTGGTTGAAATTTTCTTTATTTATTAAATTTAGACTCTTTGGTTGAGTTTATATTACATATGCTATACTTTTGTATACTTTTGTGTGTAAAAAATAGTTATACTTTTTTATTTAAATTTCGTGCGAAACCACATTCGTCGATAGATTTTTTTTTTAGGTTGGTATGACGCTTGTCTTTCCTTAAATACATAAAGTGCATTCGGCGATTTTTATGATATGTGAAAGTATTCAATAAAGAAATTCCACTAAATTTTGTGTGCAAAATTGAATTTCTGCTGCCGATACGTTCAGAATGTTGGAAAGGGCCGGTGATAATTGTTTGTCTGGAGCAAGCGTTTTTGACTGGCATTGACGACGAACCACGTCCATGACGGCCATCAACAACAACTGATAATCAACACGTCAATAAAATAAAAGAATTCGTGCTTAAGAATCGACGATTAACAGTCAGAGAGCTTACTGGCATCGTTGAGTTCCGAAAGGATCTACTAAAAACAAATTTGAAAGATCATTTAGGCCTAAGAAAAGTGAAAACATGATTGGTCTCAAAATCACTCAATTTTTTTTCGAAAAACAGCACCGCGTTAACGCCTGTGAAAACATGCTTTCCGACAACCAGGATGTCATGAAACGTATTATTACTGACAATGAGTCATCTATGGTTACGACCCGGAAACAGACGATTGTTTGGCCGAAGATTGTAGCAAAGGTAAGTTGAAAGTTTTCTTCGATTATCGAGGTGTGATGCACCTCAAAATCCTTCCGAGCGGCTAAACCGTTAACAAGAAAAACTATTTGAGTGTTATATCTCGTTTTCCCAAAGCTTTCGTAAGAATAGGCCCGAATTATGGGCCGACAACTCTTGGTTTTTACACCACGATAATGCACCGTCGCATACTGCATTGATTCTTTGTAAGTTTTTCACCAAATTTTCAACCAATATCGAGCCACAACCACCGCATTCGCCTGATTTAACTCCGTGTGACCTATGGCTATTCACTAAACTCAAACGACCGCTCTGGAGAAACCGTTTTGAGTCAATTGAAGACATTGAATGTGAATCACAACGTGCATTGAAGAATATTTCGGAAATTGACTTTAAGTACTGTTTCCAGCATTGGAAAAAACGTTGACACAAATGTATTGGGACCAAGAGAAACGACATAGATTTTGAAGAATAAATTAAGATTTTTAAATTTATGAACAAAGTTTCAAAAATTTTATCAAAATATCAATACCATGAAATATTATGCCGTATGCCGAAAGAAAGAAAATTCGATTATTTT